>NC_050443.1:120890945-120991537 GCF_903995425.1 Onychomys torridus
CTATTGAATTTGTAGGATGATTTTTTTAATTGTACTACTCTGGATTTTACTTATCAGTTCAAAATGTATTCTCATATAAAACTGAAGCTTTCTATACACAGAATCATATAATTTGCAAACATAGACAATTTGACTTCCTACATTCCTATTTTTATATATTTTCGTTGAAATTCCTGATAAAGAGCATTGTGTATCTTGTTTCTGATCTTAGATGAGCTTTCAGTTTTTCCTCACTTTGTATGATATTATGTTTCCCATATACAGACATTGTTAGGATAAAATAAAACTATAATTTGTTCTGGGCTTTAAGTCATATATAGTCAAACTTATCATAGGTTTTCTTAACCTATTAAGCCTATTAACATATGGCTTCTGATGTATTACATTTATCAATTTGCACAAATTGAACTATCCTTGATTCCACAAGAGGAACTGACTAGACCATGATGAATGAGCTTTTTGATGTGCTGTTGAATTACACTTGTGTATAATTTGGTGAGACTTTATTCATCAAAGATATTGGTCTAGGTTTCTTTGTTGTTGTCACCTGGTTTTAGAAAAAGTAATATTTATATTACAGATTCAGTTTCAAAGTGTTTCTTTGCTTTTAATTCACTGTATTGGTTTCAGAGGAATTGAATTTGGTTCTCTTAAGTGTTTGGTAAAAATCAGCAGTGAAACTATCCAATCCTGGGATTTCTTTTTTGTTAAGACTTTAGTATTCATATATGTTTTACAAGTACTTATGATCTAAACTAGCAGGAAATATATGTTTAACAATGTACATTTCCTCTATATTTTACAATTTGTTAGCATATAATTTTTCAGGATATGAATTATTCTTTGTATTTATGTAATATAAGTTGTAATGTTTCATTTATCTAACTTTATTTGAGCCTCCTTTGATTCTTGATCTACCTAATGGTTTGTAGTTTTTTTTTTCTTTTCAAAAACAGAGTTCTTACTTTCATATCTGTGTTCATCTTCCACTTTTATATTTTCCTTTCTTCTAACTAGTGGTCTGATTTGGTGTTTTCTAAATCCAAGAGATAGAGCATTAGATTACTTGAAATACTATTGGTAGATACTAAACATTCATTACTAATTTTTGTGGTAGTTAAGTTTTAGTATTTTAAATTTCCAATTCTTTGTGTTTCAAGAAGTTAATTGATTTTTTTTTTTATTTAGGGGCAACTTGTTCATTTCAAGTGTGTTGCTTAGTCTCTATATTTGTATAAACTGTAAAATTCCTTGTTATTTTGTATGATTGCATTCTTTTGCCATTGCAAAAGACAGCAAACATGTTTTGATGATTTGGGGAAGAATTATCTTTTTTTCAAATAAAATATTTGTTTGCTTTTATGCAGATAGTGCTGGAATCAAACCCAGTCTTAGCCACTAACCCACTGTATCCTCAAAGACGTTATTTGTGGTCTAGTACACACTATGTTCAAGAAACAGTTCGAAACACTGATGAAAATAATGTGTCGCCTATACCTGCTCAATGGGAAATTCTTTGTTTATAAAGTCTAATTGATCTATATACTCTTTGTGGTTTCATTGATTTTTCTTTTCTTTGAGGGGGCATAATCTGGATGACCTATTGACAAAGAGAGGTGCTGACATCTCTTACTATGATTGTATTGGAGACCACCTCAGCTTTTGTCTGATGCTGTCCATTTTATAAAACAAATGCTTCAACTTTCAATATAGATTTGAAAGAATCATCTTGATCATTATAAAGAGACCTTTGTTGTCATATCAGTTGTTGTCAAGAAGTCTATTTTCCAAAATAATGTTGCATTTTCTTGTTCTAGATTTCCATTTTCCCAGAATACCATTTCACATCTTGCTTTTCCTTTCCTTTCCTTTTCTTTTAGATATCATGCTTGTTTGTTTCCTTGAAATAAGGTCTATTTATGTAGTCCTGGCTGTCCTGAAACTTCTTATGTACACCAAATGATTGGCCTCAAATTCACAGAGCTCATCCTGCTTCAATCTCCTGAGTCCTAGGGATAAGTGTGTGCCAAAATGGCCAGTTTGTTGTTGAGTTAAAAAAAAAATACATATTTAACTGGACCTTTGAATAGAAAATTTAGAGTATTGTACATTCAACATTATTTTGTTGTCTTTTAGTTGAGTATTTTCCTTTTCATTTATCTTTGTTCCTTGAAGATTTAATGCATTAAAAATGCTTTCTTTCCTATTTATATCTTGTGTGTCTATTCTTCTAGTCAGATTGAGTATTTGGTATTTTTAATTGAGGTAGTTGTCTCTTCTAGATGTAACTCTCCTAAACATCTTTTGTAATGCTTGGTCCAGTGCTCAGGAAATACTCTGAATAATTGCTTGTAGTGAACATTGATTCGTCTTCATTTCTAAGTGTACCCTTGAACTTACTGGTTGAAAGTTGCTTTATTTCTGGACTTAGCACATCTCCTTTCATCCCTTCATGGCCGGTAGAATTAAATCTTTGTAATCTGCTGTAGTCAAAGATACTCTAAATATGACTGGTCTCTTTTCTTAAGATTTCAGACCTTTCTACATAGTCTGATTGTAATACATCTTTGTGAACTGATGTATGTACATCTTGATGAAGGATGCATATATCTTCTCTAAAATTAGGGAATTTTCTATTATTTTTTTCAACTGGGTTTTTATGACATTTCTTTTACTATACACTTTGAATATTTTGAAAATGGTCAATTTTTTCTTTTTTACTATTCCTGTTTTTTTTCCCCAATTCTTGGTTTTGTTTGCAGGAAAATGCCTCTATTGTGAAACATAGAGGACTATGGAATTTGTGACTCCTAGACTGATCAAGATTGAGATATAGTACCTTATTGCTCATGGTGAATCCTGGATATTACATCACAGAGAGATGATATTCTTTCCAAATCAAGAAATTCATGTTGTCTAAGTGGGCTTCAAGTTTTGTGAAGTCTGGGATACTTGTCAGAAACTAGTAGTCAAGCATCCAAACTGTTTCTGAGACATTTTACACTTATTACAACAAACTAAATTTCCCTCTGAGTTGCAGAACCAGGGTGACAGATATTAAGGTATTTTGTTTATGTTTGACACCCCAGCTCTCTGATTATTACAAAGTTCCAGTTTTGTTTGCAGTTTGTCAATATTCTTCCAGTTACTTATCTCAAGATATATAAAGAAAAAAAAACTTATTTTATTGGTTCTTTGTAGAGATGGGTTCTGGGCACTTCTTTTCTACTACCTTGGATTTCTTCCAGAACATAAGAGTGACTATTTCACTTTGTATGTATGTTCATATTTTTTTACCAACTCAAAGATGTTTAGATGTTTTAATATTTTAGAACCTGTAAGTAATACCAATGTGAACATCCAATATAAATATACCAATATGAGTCCTTGTATCTATCACTTTTACTTATATATTGGTGGATCACATTGAAATTTGCTTCTATAAGGGATGGACTATATTCAATTCTGGTGAAATTATGCAAGGACTATGATCTGTTTGAATTTTCATTACCTATTGATATGGGCTTTTAATAATGTACAAATATGTAGCAGTTATTTATGTATGAAATGGTATGTAATTGTTAGGCATTCTATATTTTACTGTACTAGTGTAGATGTGCTGTTGCAGGAGTAACAGTGTGTGTGGTGTCTACGCATGTTACAGATACACATTGTAAAGTGAGTTCTCTCTTTTCACTTTCCCATGGATTTTGGGGACAAACAGACTGTCACACTTACATCACTGGGCAGCAAGCATGTTTACCTAATGAGCCACCTCACTGGTCCTGTTATTTTGAGTTTTGATGTGCATTTCTTTAATGATTGATGCTCACATCATTTTTATGTCCATATTTGCCATTTGTATTTAGTCAGGTCAGTTCTCAAAGCCCATTACACATTTTTTATTTTCTTAATGTAGGACATTCTATCTCTGAATAACAGGTATTAATCATTTATTAGATATGCAACTTGTAAATATTTTCCTCACATTGTGGTTGATTTTCTACAGTTCATAGTATTTTGATACTCAAACTTTAAAAATGCTCGTAAAGTTTGTCAGGCTGTTTAGGTCTTAGACTACTACCTTTGAGTTAATTTTTGTATTTGGTTTTAGTAAGGGTCCAAAATTGACTCTTTCACAGAAGGCAATCCGGTTTTACCAGGACCATGTATTGTAGAGACAGTTGGTTCCTTGTTAATTGGTCTGGGCAACACTGTCAAAAGTCATCTAAACCAAGGATCACTGTGAGTTCTCTCTTCTATTATATTCCCATTGTTCTATATGACTACCTTTATACTAGTACCACACAATTTTGACACAGACACTGTAAGAAACTTGGAAATCACTGTGACTCCTTCACCATTGCTTCATTTCAAGAATGTGTTGGCACCTAAAGGTTCCTTATAAATGTTAGAATGAGTTTTATATTTTTGGAAGAATTATTGGGATGTTTATTATGGTTGAATTATAAATGTATAAATTATATTGTGTTTTACTAATATACTGTCTTGAAATCTGTGAATGGTGACTATTTTCACTTTTGTCTTTAGCAATCATTTGCAGTCTTAATTATGTGTCTTTGTCCATTTTAGTTAATTTAATTGTTGAATATTGTCCACTTCTTGATACTTTAAGGTTTTAATAGTTGTATTGAGCTATAATTGAAAATATAAGAACTTACAACTAACACTCTATGGAATTTTGTTATGATTATAAATGTTATTACAAGGAAACTAGTATATCAGTTAATTCACATAGTTTTCATATTGGTGTACTGCAAATATTTAGGATATATTCATCAGGCTCTAAATATACATTATTGAAAACTAGTTTCAAAAAGCTAAACTTGTTCATCTTAAAACTGTAAGTTGAATTCCTTAAGCCAATATTTTACATAAGCTCCAAGGCTAAATTGATAACCAATCTTATACTCAGCTTTTATAGTACATTTTAGATTACACATAGTGAGATCATGAAGTACTTGTCTTTCATAATTCAAACAGCATGACCTGAATTCATACATACTGTCATAAATTTACTTCGTTTTCCAGATTGAACATTTTATCTATTCATCTATTTTTGATATAACACTTCTATCTTGATAAATATGAATATTATAATAAAATAGAAATACAGGTATCGCAAGATCCTGGTTCTATTCATATATTTACCATGAATTGAAATTGGCTAAGAAATTTGTCAGTTACATTCTTTAATTTAAAATATTTTGGGAGTTGTTCGTTTTGAAGACTGAACTAAGGTTGTTACATTTGTGAGGCCACTGCTATAATGAATGAGCTATCTTACTCACCCTACATTTTCAGTCTTTTGTTAAATTCAGTTGTACTTTTTCTCAAGCCAATGAACTTATTTAATCATTACATTACTGTGCTTTTTGGGTGAAAGAGTCACAGCTACTTTTAAATTGGCTGGGCCCACGAGACAAGATATAAGGTGCTTCTATTTTGTTTTGCATAATGGCTGTGCCAGGTTACATTAAACCAAAGTGCATATTCAGATTTTATTTCTTCTATATCCTCACTCAGACTTCTGACTTTTTGATTATTCAAAAAAAATGTTTGAGGTATTATGTCATGGTCATTTGGACTTGCATTACCCCCAAGTAATGGCATTGAGTATACTTGTTAATAGTTTGTACAAGTACATGCTGTTTAATTATGTGTTACTTTATAGTTTGGTTACTAATGCATTATAAACATTTTATTCCCTTACGTAGGCATCTTTTTCTTTGTCCTACCAAACTTGTAATAGACACTTTGCTTTTTATCAGGATTTAGTCTTATTGTAGAAGTTTTAGTTTAAATTTTTAACCTATTCTACGTTAGTTTGATTTATGATGTACAATATGGATCCAATTTCATTTTTCTAATGTGTGTATCCTGTTTTTTTATGGCTATTATATTCTATGTATTCTTGGTTCCTGTGAAAAAATTAAATTGACCCTTTATATGTATGAGGCTCTGCACTGTTTACCATCGCTCTGTGTCTCTATAATGAGTAGAATAGTTTAATCAACAAGTGTAATGGTTCTAATTATTTTCGTCGCATGAAAGCTTCAGGTATCCAAGTTCCTTTGTGACCGCGTATAATGTTTACAATTTCCTCTTTCTAAGGAAAGCATAAAATCAGAATAGGGACTATTTTGAATCTGTGCACTGCTTTGGGCTGTATGAGCATGCTGCTAATCTTCCTTTGATCCACAAATAAGCAACATTTTTTCCAGTTATCTTCAATTTTTTAGCCATATTTTAGTTTCCATTATATAGATCATTCTTCCTTGATTAAACTTATTCCTATATACCATAAGTTCAGTCTTTTGTTACCTGTAACTTTGGGGATTGATATATTCACGAAATCAATGCCATACAGTTTTTCCTAGAATCTTTTGAATTTTATAGACATTTATGTCTATGATCCATTTTAAGTTAATTTTATATTGTTTCTACATTGATTTTCCTAAATCTTAATACTCAGTTTCTCTATATTACTATTTGTTAAAACAACAGACCTTTGTCTGATAAATGGTCATCCTACTCTTAATATATTCAAGAGTTTCACTTCTGATCTAGGGCACTATTTGCAATCTTATTTTCTTAATTACCCTTTTGGGTAGTTCACTGCTAATATACAGAAATGTAGATAATTCTAATGTGGTTTTGTACTTTGATTTTTAACTTGCAGACTTCAATAATTTCTGGAGAAATAATTTTTTCTGTACAGTAATATCATTTACAAATAGATTATTTACTATTTCCGTTCTGATTCGGATATCTTATTTCCTCTCCCCAATTTCTTTGTCTAGGACTTGCATCATTAACTTGAATACCATTGGTTAATAATAGACATCACTTACAATTTAAAATTATTTAATCACATTATGCTTATTCACTTAGTGTGTCAGTGTGTGTATATACATGTGCACATGCCACAACACTCATGTGATGGACAGGGAACAACTTGAGGAAATCAGTTCTCTACTTCCAAGAATTCAATTTAGGTAATCAGGATTATCGGCAAGTGTCTTCTACATTCAAGCCATAATATCTGCTCTATGGGTATCATTTTCTTGTTTTTGTTCAATTAAACAATTTAGTTTCTCATTATTATGTGTTAAGTTTTTTTGTAAGTTTCTCACTATATAGGCTTAAGACATTTCTAACTTGTTAAAATTTTTATCATGGAAAACGCTTTCCTTTCTCAATGTACTTCCTAAACCTGTTAAGATAATCACAATTTTATTCTCCATAGTGTTAATATGGTGTATCTCATTTGTTGAATGCATGTTAAAACATGCTTGTTCGCTAAGAGTAAATCTGAGATGATATTCGCATGGGAACTTTTTTGTGTGTGTTCTTTGATACAGCGTTTCTCTGTATAGCTTTGTGCTTTCCTGGATCTCACTTTGTAGACCAGGATAGCCTCGAACTCACCAAGATCCAACTGCCTTTGCCTCCCAAGTGCTCGGATTAAAGGCGTGCGACACCACCACCCAGCTTGTATGGGAAATTTTTAATGTGCTATTGGACCACCACCTCCCAGGAAATTTCCTTTTTTCATTTCTTTGAAAACCATTCGTTCAGGAACCTCTTCAATTGATCTTTACATTTACTCTATTTATGCACTCATACATGCCATAGTGTAAATGATATCGGAGTATGATTTACAGGAATTGTTTCTCTCCTTTTACTGTAGGTGACAGATCAAATAAACTCATCAGCAAATGCCTCTATCACTGAGCTGCATTATTGGCCTCACATTTTTAGTTTGCATGTAGTATTCCTTTTCAGTTTTCCTATGGTTTATTTATAGTTTCATAGCAATATGGTTATAAACGATAATTTGGAATTTCAGCCTATTAAAATATGCTGCTTTGTGCCTAAAATACAATGTGTGAAGAGAACTATTTGTACACATGCAGTAAAATATACTGCTGTGAAATGGACCAGTATACCTAAAGCAAAGTTCAAGTCCAAATGATTCTCTATTGATTATCTAAACAGATAATCTAGCTATTGCTTAAAGTGAAATACTGAAGGATACGCTTTTCAGATGTTATTTTTTTAAGATTTAGGTTTACAGAAAAGGGTGCCAGATCTCATTACAGATGGTTGTGAGCCACCATGTGGTTGCTGGGAACTGAAGTCAGGACCTCTGGAAGAGCAGTTGGTGCTCTTAACCTCTGAGCCATCTCTCCAGCCCCCTTAGATGTTTATATATTTAGATACTAAAACATGTATTTATAAATGTTAGATCTCTCCATTTAATAGATTCACTTATAATGTAGTGACTATCTCTTCATAGTTTTTTCTGTCACTCCTTTGTTTCCCCATGTATATTTTAGTATATTATTCATTACTATTCTATTCTTTGTCCTTAAAGCTAAAATGAGGTTTGGGGCATGGTGTGTGTGTGTGTGTTATCTTTATACTTAACCAATGAAATTCCATATTTTTCTGTTCTTTACTGACCTACAAAGTTTTTGCCAAGAAATACATTGATAGTATATAGGTGTCATGATTATCCCATTGCTCTCAAAATTCTCATCTTTAAATTTTTAATGTGTAATGTCTACATTGTTCTATTGAACCTGAATATAGACCTTTCAGCGTCATGTATGAAATGCCCATAAGTTCCTGAGCCTGTAAGTTTTCAGCAGCTATTCATGACATGGACTAGCTAATCATTCTTCACTGATGGTTTTACGAGAGAAGGGACCAGGGTATCAGAAGGTAAAGATGATAGAAGATGGACAAGAAAATTTGGAATAGGGAGAATACTTTTGTCCTTTCATTAGGGCCTCTAAGAAAGCCTTGGAGCAGTCGGACTCTCAAGGGTTTATGTACTTTTCCTTCTCTGTCTCTTCTACTTAATCCCTACAATACGAAATTCTGAATGTTAATGATCATGATTGTATTCCATAAATCCTATAGGAGTCTTTACATATTAATTTTCTTGTTTTCAAATGACCTCTTTTCAAGTTCAACATTTCCAGTTCTAATTGAACAATCTGGTTTTGACCTATTATCTTATAATTTCCCTTTCATTGATTCTCCAAAATTCATTTGGCTTTGATTTCTGTATCTTCAATGAAACCCACTTTGTTCACCTGTTATTTTTAAGATTGTACTCTTTGTTCTCTTGTAGTTGGATGATTTCATTTTAAATTGTTAGGAAATTAATATGCCTGTTCTGAAAGGATTGGTTATTGGGACATTATTGTATTTCTTTGGTTCTGCCCTTGTTTTTTTATGCACATGATATACATGTATGTGAATTGCATACATAAGTGTGTGTTCTAATTCAGAGGACAACCTTCTCTTTATTCACCAGGAATGTCATCCACCTCCATTCAGATAGGGTCTCTCCCTGGCTCAACAAATAGGCCAGAGTGCCAAACCAATAAACTCCTTGGATTCTCCAATCACCCCTGCACTAGGGCTGGAAACATGTACCAATATACCTGACATTTTCACACGCGTTCTGGGGCTCAACCTCAGATGCTAATGCCTTAAAGGCAAGTTCTTTACCAACTGAGATACCTCCCAAGCTTTGTTTTCTAGTATTCCTGATTAAACTAAGCCAATGTTCTCATTTGGTAAATTAGGCATGCATCCATTGGATTTATAGCCTGATTTCAATAAGCTAAGACCTACTGGTTTGTGCAAGAATCAAGACTTGTTTGGATGCAGTGGTTTCTATTGTGTCAAGGGCAAAACAATAGTCTCCTTTCACCTTTATCTATTAAGAACATCAATTAAAATTACAAGGTTACTCAGCCACCTAAGCTGTGGAAACTCTGGTGCTGCCATAAATGAAACTATTTAAACAGGAACTTTGGATATCATTTTTGATGTATAGAAATAAAACTTGTGTACTGACACTCTTTTGCACTTCTACATTGCTGAACTTACTATAACCAACTTCGTGAGGAATCTTGCTTTTTCTACATTTGTGATGTTTATTACCTTTTCAAATTTCACGTGTTGTATTTGTCAAATTTGATCCATCTAGACCATTCACCATTATATTGAATAAAAGTGGTAAAAGTTGACATGTTTTGTTCCTAATATCAAAGAAAAATGTTTTAGCACTTCACCAATGCAAGGTTTTTTTGGCCTGTATTATGTTAAGGAAGGTTCCTTCTATTCTCTCCTAGTTTTACAATGTTTTGTTCATTGATGTCTGTGATCCATTTTCACACAATTTTTGAGTGCAAGATCTGTATCTAGATTCACACATTTTCCATGTGGCTATCCATTATTTGCCACCATTTACTGATAATACTGTACTTCCTCCATTGTCTTATTTTTGTTCTCATTACAGATTTAGTTTGACGTGCTATTTTCTTTTCCTTTCATCTTACCTATTCTTTTATGAATAACACTTAATAGCAATGCATTGTAATGAGTATTGCTGGTCCTTTTTAAATTACCCTATTAGGTTGCATATTCTCTTTTCCTCCATAGAAACCTGAGGGTCTATTTGGCAATATTGATAAAATATATTCATGTTTTGCTTAAGGTTGCATTTAATGTAGAGATCAGCATGTGTTATTGGACATCTGGAAATACTGAATTTCTCTACCCATCTATGTGGATAAATTTTTTTAACTGCATTTATACTTTTGCTTGGAAGTGTACTGTACATATTTTAGCTAAACATTTGATGGTACCAGTGTAATAATGTACTTTGTTCCAAATTCCACTCACTAATTTTTGGCATATAGGAGAATGACTGAGATTTGTGATTAATGTTTTGTCCTGCAACTTTGATGTACCTGTTTTTTTTGTTTGTTAGTTTTGTATTGTTTTGTTTTGCTTTTTGGTTTTTTGAGATAAGGTTTCTCTGTGTAGTTTTTGGTGCCTCTCGCTCTGTAGACCAGGCTGGCCTTGAACTCACAGATCCGCCTGCCCTGCCTCCAGAATGCTGGGATTAAAGGCATGCACCACCCCTGCCTAATGGCTGTGGTCACTTCTTAGTAGCAGGAATTGTGTGTGTTCTTTTGTTTTCTACATCATGCCACCTAAAACAAAATTTTATCTTCTTTTCACAAAATTATGTATTCCTTTTATTGAAAGAATTTTATGTGGGGGACCATCCTTGCCTTTTTCTTCTGTCAATTAGTACATTTGGTGTACATTTTTGGTAAATATTATTTATGAAATTAATTGTTGCCTTGAAGTGTTAATTTTCTGATTTTTTAAAATCGAGTTGGCAAAGAATTTTGTGTCAGATGCACTTTTGTGTCTTCTTTTTGCTTCTTGTGACTACTTACCTAAGATTTTAATGTTCCAGGTTTGGTTTTTTGATCATGAATTGGTAAAGAACTGTCAGATGCGTTTTTGTGTCTAATGATATATTCATGTAGCTTCTTTTTGCTTCTGTTGATCACTTACCTGAGATTTTAATGTTCCAGAGGTTTGTTTTTGTGTTTGATCATGAATTGGTAAAGAACTGTCAGATGCGTTTTTGTGTCTAGTGATATATTCATGTAGCTTCTTTTTGCTTCTGCTGATCACTTACCTGAGATTTTAATGTTCCAGAGGTTTGTTCTTGTGTTTGATCATGAATTGGTAAAGAACTGTCAGATGCATTTTTGTGTCTAGTGATATGTTCAAGTAGCTTCTTTTTGCTTCTGTTGATCCCTTACCTAAGATTTTAATGTTCCAGAGGTTTTTGTGTTTGTTTTGATCATGAATTGGTAAAGAACTGTCAGATGCATTTTTGTGTCTAGTGATATATTCATGTAGCTTCTTTTTGCTTCTGTTGATCCCTTACCTGAGATTTTAATGTTCCAGAGGTTTGTTTTTGTGTTTGATCATGAATTGGTAAAGAACTGTCAGATGCATTTTTGTGTCTAGTGATATATTCATGTAGCTTCTTTTTGCTTCTGTTGATCACTTATCTGAGACTTTAATGTTCTGGAGGTTTTTGTGTTTGATCATGAATTGGTAAAGAACTGTCAGATGCATTTTTGTGTCTAGTGATATATTCAAGTAGCTTCTTTTTGCTTCTGTTGATCCCTTACCTGAGATTTTAATGTTCCAGAGGTTTATTTTTATTTTGATCATGAATTGGTAAAGAACTGTCAGATGCGTTTTTGTGTCTAGTGATATATTCATGTAGCTTCTTTTTGCTTCTGTTGATCACTTACCTGAGATTTTAATGTTCCAGAGGTTTGTTTTTGTGTTTGATCATGAATTGGTAAAGAACTGTCAGATGCATTTTTGTGTCTAGTGATATATTCATGTAGCTTCTTTTTGCTTCTGTTGATCACTTATCTGAGACTTTAATGTTCTGGAGGTTTTTGTGTTTGATCATGAATTGGTAAAGAACTGTCAGATGCATTTTTGTGTCTAGTGATATATTCAAGTAGCTTCTTTTTGCTTCTGTTGATCCCTTACCTGAGATTTTAATGTTCCAGAGGTTTATTTTTATTTTGATCATGAATTGGTAAAGAACTGTCAGATGCGTTTTTGTGTCTAGTGATATATTCATGTAGCTTCTTTTTGCTTCTGTTGATCACTTACCTGAGATTTTAATGTTCCAGAGGTTTGTTTTTATTTTGATCATGAATTGGTAAAGAATTGTCAGATGCATTTTTGTGTCTAGTAATATATTCATGTAGCTTCTTTTTGCTTCTGTTGATCACTTACCTGAGATTTTAATGTTCCAGGGGTTTGTTTTTGTGTTTGATCATGAATTGGTAAAGAACTGTCAGATGCGTTTTTGTGTCTAGTGATATATTCATGTAGCTTCTTTTTGCTTCTGTTGATCACTTATCTGAGACTTTAATGTTCCGGAGGTTTTTGTGTTTGATCATGAATTGGTAAAGAATTTTGTCAGATGCATTTCTTTGTTTGGTGATATAAACATGTAACTTTCTTGTTTGTATCTTGTGATCACTTACCTGAGATTTTAATGTTTCAGATTGTTGGTTTTGTTTTGTTTATCATGAGTTAGTAAAGAATTGTCAGATGCATTTTTGTGTCTAGTGATATATTCATGTAGCTTCTTTTTGCTTCTGTTGATCACTTACCTGAGATTTTAATGTTCCAGAGGTTTGTTTTTGTGTTTGATCATGAATTGGTAAAGAACTGTCAGATGCGTTTTTGTGTCTAGTGATATATTCATGTAGCTTCTTTTTGCTTCTGTTGATCACTTATCTGAGACTTTAATGTTCCGGAGGTTTTTGTGTTTGATCATGAATTGGTAAAGAATTTTGTCAGATGCATTTCTTTGTTTGGTGATATAAACATGTAACTTTCTTGTTTGTATCTTGTGATCACTTACCTGAGATTTTAATGTTTCAGATTGTTGGTTTTGTTTTGTTTATCATGAGTTAGTAAAGAATTGTCAGATGCATTTTTGTGTCTAGTGATATAATCATGTAGCTTCTTTTTCTTCTTGTGACTACTTACCTGAGATTTTAATGTTCCAGAGGTTTGAGTTTTTTGTTTTTATCATGAATTGGTAAGAATTTTGTCTGATACATTTGTGTGTCTAGTGATATAATCATGTAACTTCTCTGTTTTGCTTCTTGTGTCTTGTGATCACTTACCTGAGTTTTAAATGGTCCAGAGTTGCTTGTTTTGTTTTGTTTATCATCAATTGGTAAAGAATTGTCAGATAGGGTTTTTAGTTCAGTGATATAATCGATATAATCATGTTGCTTTTTTGCTTCTTGTGACTACTTACCTGAGATTTTAATGTTCCAAAGGTTTTTGTTTTTGATCATGAATTGGTAAAGAATTTTGTCAGACACATTTCTCTATCCAGTGAAACGATCATATAACTTCTCTTTTTTGCTTCTTGTGTTTTGTAATCACTTACCTGAGTTTGTAATGTTCGTGAGTTGTTGG
Organism: Onychomys torridus; assembly: GCF_903995425.1. NCBI lineage: Eukaryota > Metazoa > Chordata > Mammalia > Rodentia > Cricetidae > Onychomys > Onychomys torridus. The sequence goes on from NC_050443.1 coordinate 120,904,830, forward strand.
TTTTGTTTTTGTGTTTGATCATGAGTTGGTAAAGAATTGTCAGATGTGTATTTGTATCCAGTAATATAATCATGTAGCTTCTTTTTGCTTGTGATCACTTACCTGAGATTTTAATATTCCAGAGGTTTGTTTTGTGTTTGTGTTTGATCTTGAGTTAGTAAATTGTCAGATACATATATGTATCCAATAATATAATTATGTACCTTCTTTTTGCTTCTTGTGATCACTTACCTAAGATTTTAATGTGCCAGAGGTTTGTTTTTGTGTTTGATAATGAATTGGTAAAGAATTGTCAGATGAATCTTTGTGTCCAAGATATAATCATGTAGCTTCTTTTTGCTTTTTGTGATCACCTACCTGAGATTTTAATGTTTCAGGTTTGTTTTTGTGTTTGATCATAAGTTGATAAAGAATTGTCAGATGAATTTTTGTGTCCAGTGATATAATTGTGTAGCTTCTTTTTGCTTCCTGTGATTACGTACCTGATATTTTAATAATACAGGTTTGTTTTGTTTTTATGTTTGATCATGAGTTGATAAAAATTTGTCAGATGAATTTTTGTGTTCAGTGATATAATCATGTACCTTCTTTTTTACTTGTGATTTGATTACTTACATGAAATTTTAATTATCCGAGGTTTGTTTTGTTTTTATGAGCTGCTAGAGAATTCTGACAGATATTTGTGTCCACTTATATAATCATGTAGCTTCTTTTTGCTTCTTGTGATTACTTACCTGAGTTTTTAATGTTCCAGAGGGATTTGTTTAAATGATGAGTTAGTAAATAATTTTATCAGATGCACTTGTGTCCAGTTTTTAATGTTCCAGAGGTTTTGGGTTTTTTTCTCATGGGTTGGTAAATGATTTTGTCAGATACATTTTTGTGTCCAGTGATATAATCATGTAAAATGTGATCACTTACCTGAGTTTTTTATGTTCCACAGCCTTGCACAACTGGTATTCTTGCATTTGACATACTAATGTTTTAAAGTGTATTGTTTTACATGTAAAGCATGAGTTCCTCATATTTAGCTTGTTTAGAATGTATTATCTGCTATGGAAATTAGGGCAATGTGGGCCTCAACAAATGAGGTGGGCAACTTTCTACCCTCTGAAAAACACTGTAGAAAATTTGGTACAATTTCTCCCTTTCAAAATTTGTCAGAAATCATCAGTAAACCCATTTGAGCATGGAGCTTTCTGTTTAGGTTGTCTATTGAGTATATATATTAATCTTCTTTTGAGACTTGACAGATTATATTTTCCAAGGGGTTGATCCATGTCATTATATCTTCTATTATTATAACATCCCATCCTTTATTTCTTTACATATTCTGAAAATGTTTTTGTCCTAGTCTATAGCTTATTTATTTATTATGTTTACCAATGTCTTTGACTCTTTGAAATAACTACTTTAAGTATTTGTCTAGTAAGTACAATGCCTAGATATCAAGATCTCTTTGAATACTATAATTTTTCTTGAAAAAGCAAAGCAACCCTTTGCCCATCTTCATCAACAATGGTTTCATCCTCAGTAGAATTCCAGAGAATGAACAGATCTTACTTTCATAGAAACTCTGAAATTAGATTCTGATGGGCCACATTCTTTGCCATACTTTAATAACAAGCTAGGTACTTTACAATGAACAGGTACTTTCCCTAAACAGATTTGTACCAAAGAAAGTCAACACTCCTTTTTATGCCAATCTTCTCTTTACCAAGTTCATATTTCCTGAGAGGTATGTTTCTATCTAGTTTTATGTTGGGTTCTTGGAAAATAACTCTCTCCCAAACAAGAGAAGATGTACCATCTCTCCCCTCCTTGTCCTACCTCAATCCCTTCTTTATCCTTCCCATTTTCTGGGATACTTTTCTATCAGTGGCAACAGTAGAAATATTAGCTATATATCATATCTGATGGCTTGGTAGCATATGTCTTTTTTGTTATTGGTGTTGTTTAGTTCGTTTTAACCTGCTCAAAACCAATTTGAGTCTAAGAGTGAGGAATACCTAAAAGCCTTGTGCAATTAGAAAGGTAGGATATCAGTCTTGGATATAGCTCAATTGCACAGCATTTTCCTCTACTAACACTGCCACAAAATGGGTTGGGGGGAAATACTCATTGAATACCAATGACTATGCAAAACAGATTTCCAAATCTGAAATCTACTGTAAACATGAGATTATATGTGGGATTCTGGTACCATAAACCCAGGACACTGATGAGATACAACCTGTGAATACAAACTCGTTTTGCTATACATACTTTGTGAAAAGTTTGTTTACTGGGATTATTATCTACACAACTATTAAGACCTAGAAAATCTATGGTTCTTCGAGGTTTAGAACATTTTATATTTCTCCCTCCTCCATCTTCTCTCTCTCTCTCTCTCTCTCTCTCTCTCTCTCTCTCTCTCTCTTTTCTTGGAGTACTGCTTGCACTGCATTTTTTTCCTCTTTTGGGTGATTTCTCTGGATTTTGTATCCATTTTCAACTAATCTAAGCCCACTTTGAATAACACTATACCAATGCACACATGGTATGAACTGAAATAACCACAGTCCCTCTATCTTGCCATTTTAAAAATCACTGCTGTCATTCATCTCACTTATTTAAGTATACATAACCATTATAATTAAACACATTGTTGGTTGTTTTGAACAAAATCTTACCTATTAGGCCAATTTTAAAATAAAAAGTAATACTTTACATTCACTTACCTTTGGTGTTTTTCCTTTCTTTAAGTATGTCTGAGTTTCTCACCTATATTCCTTCTGTGTAAGACTTCAACATTCCTTACAAAGAGGGTCAACAGGCCATAACTTTACTCAATTTTTGCTTATCTGATTATTTCTCCTTCACTTTTGAAGGACAATCCTAGAGTACAGAATGATAGATAAGCACTTTGTTTTTTCACTCCACTCCAATGAACAGCTGGAAAATGGCTTACAACACTCATTAAAGCTCTACCAGCAACACTGAGCTGGATTATTGATCAATACTGAATGCTTGCTATGAGAGGTTTCTTTCCATCCCCTTTGACCTACCATGTATGCAGTTAAATAGGCCCCTGGAGTCATACACAATATTTCTTGTATTAAGCCTTTGGTATGAAGATAACATGAATGGTAAAAGTAGTACATGTGTGAGGACCCATACTGCCTATGTGTCCTCAAAACTAGGGATGTTTTCTTTACCTCTGTGTTCTTTCTGTGTGCCACACACCAGAGCTTCCAAAGTGGTTTAATGAGCTGCGCCTGTACATCAAGGTCCTCACTCTGAAGCCAGTTACTATTAATCATATGCCCTTCTGCTCTGTTTAAAAACAGGCTATTTCCTAAGTAAGCAGCATGCTCATTTCTACATATTTTCTGATTATTCTTAGAAATTCCTCAAAGATGGACCAGTTTGATTCTTGGGTCCAGTACTACAACAGTGAGATGCTGCCACACTTTTACATGGTGTTCTCCTCTGGCCTCTGCCAGGGACTCTTTGCCCTCCCTTCTTCTGCTCATAGTCCTCCTGCAGCCAGCAGGGGTGGGGGAGCCAGTTTGAGTTGATTACTTTTGACATCAGTTGTTAACATAATTTTGACATTAAGCTTCCCCCTAGCTCTGGGGTGATTCTGACTATGTCCAGGCTCTGGCTTGAGGAACCATGGGGAGCCTCTGGGGCCTCAGATCTGGCCTTGCTGGAGGCAGCCTGGGAAGAGACCTGTGTTTCTCAAGCACACGCCCTCCAGGCCTGGGGGTGGGGCCCCAGCAGATGTCTGGATTTGGTAGCCAGGGCCTGGAGCCGGATGCTGAGAATGAGGCCTGCAACTCATTTCCCCATTAAACATTCTGAGAACATCTGCACCAGTTTCCAAGGCTTCTCCTTAATTGCTTTGATTATTGTGTGAAGTTAAGAACTGGCACATTTCCGTGATGTTGTGATGAAGGTGAAAAGATCGCTCTTAATTAGATTAAAAACATTTTTTTCTTCCTGTGTAATTTCTCCTTGAAAATCAAGGCCACTTTTTTGTTTTCTTCATCCAAAGACCTCCAGAAACTTTCCTCCCCACCTCTCCAGAGGTTTCTGGGGAATGTCCTGTGAGCTCAACTTTTGGAGAAGATAGTGCTTAACCCAGATTCCATTGTATATTAAAGTTTCCTGGGGCTGCTCTTGCTGCCTGGAACCTTTCCTTGCAAATGTGTCTTGGGAGACCTGGACAGTGACTTCTTGCAGCATGGAAAGTTGCTGGGTGGACTGATTTAGTTATATAGGCAGCTGTGCTGCTCACTTTCTGCTTCCTGGGCTCACTTAGGCCTGGCTCTGTCATTGCTTATACTCTTTAGCACCTTTACTATTCAGACTCCACCCGTGGGCCCATAGAACCATTTCCATTTACTCTGAGATTTATGTGTTAGGCCTGTTATCTCCATTGTGAGAAAAGGCATTCAGGGCAAAGTCTCCAGTACTATGAACTCTGAAGTTATACAAAGCCAAGCATTGTTCCTAAGGTTTCTTGGGATTCTACAGGTAATCTTCAACTGTCATGTCACTGTCCATCTCAAGTCAAATGTATCCTGCAATCTTTGCTTGAATGCAAAGTACAACATGTTCCATAATGTGCCATAAAACACTCACATGCACAGGGTATGAAGAGATCTTCTCTGAAGGTGTTTGCATTGTAACAGTAGAAAGTCAGTGAGCAGCTGCAAGAAGCCCCTTTCTCAGAGTTTCCTGGCCAGTGTAAAGCTAAAGTCGAGGCCTCAGGCCAGATTTTTCTAGCTAACCTTCTTCCTCTCTGTCCTCTACCATGTAAAGCCTAACAAGGCTGTCTCAGGGGTGTTAACTGGTTTGGGTTTTGTTTTTTGGGTTTTTTTTTTTTTTTTGCTTGTTTTGTTTTGGGTTGTTGTTGTTATCTAGACATACCTCCATATCTCCTCATATCCTATCCCTAACTTTATGTACTCCTGAAGGCTCTTGAAAACAAATGACAAATCAATCTAGATAATGACAAATGGGACACTGTTTTGGCTCTCAAATCTGAACCCAGCTGTTCCAGACACAGTTGGACCTAGGTCAGTGATGATCTCTTTTCTCCTTCTTCCCTGACCCCTTTTTGTTCTCTTTCCCTCACTCTCTGCCCATAGATACATGTACAACTAGATACATGTATAGCTATACATATCTATATCCTTAAACAGCCATTTTCCAATTAGTATACAATGGCCACTGGCTTATATCTACCAGTAGAAAGAAGCCACAGGCTCAGGATAGGCTCTTGTTACTCCCAATTGAAGTATAAGGCATCCTTTATGTCTCTGAGGCTATGGTCCAGCCACAAAGCCCCCTCTGAAAATTGCCAATAGATTCCTGACTCTTATACACTAGGGAGTTGTAAATGAGGACCCCTCTAAGGAGGATTCAGTGAGATATTTCCAGAAGCCAAGCTTCGTTGCAGGGTATGCGAAAACAACAGGTGTCCACTCAAGCAAGGTATTTTCCTAAGCGGAACTGGGTACCAGCTGTGAATATACATTTACACTACACTTCTCGTCTTGTTCCTGGCAGCTGTTGTGGGAATGGCTTTTACACGTTCTGTCCTTGTCTCTTACTTCTCGCCTCTGAGTGGAGACACAGGTGGTGGTGGTGCTGGTCTGGCTCAGGGTCTATGAGCAGGGCATGGGCAGCTGGCACAGGCTGTGGAGCTGCAGCTCAGCAATGTCACACAGAGCCTGACTGCAGCTGTCCAGATGCCCTAGGGAGGGCTTTTTCCTTCATGGTGCAGGATCCACAGGGCTTTGGCAAATCCACCAAGACGGGGAAATTGATTGAGGGGCATAGAGAAGGGGCCTCTTCTAGGGGAGGACATAGGCAGCTTGTTTATTCCACCGGAGTGAGCTGTCTCAGGGGACTTGACTGTGCCAGGCACCGGAGGTGACATGGGGAAGGAAGAAAGCAAGGTTCCTGTGTTGAGAGCCAGGCACACATAAGCCTCACAGCAATTGAGGGGGGCAATCTCCAGAGCCTTGGGAAGCTTGTAGAAGAAGGCAGTTTGTGTTACATCTGGGAGATTAGGCAGGATTATAATCAGTTAGGAGGAGAAGGACAGGGGTGAGCAGCTGGGTGAAGTTACTGACACCAGCAAGTCTCAGCAGAGGGTAGTGGGCAGTAGAGTGGCCTGGGGCCTTACAGAGAGCTGGACTTGGAATGTTCAAATGCTGAGCTGGTAAGCAGAAGGTGAGTCTATGAGCTCAATGTGCAGGGGAAATGAAGCTAGGAAATGGAAGGCTTTGGAGAACTTGGGAGGGAAGAGCTCTGTGTCTCCTGGACAGACATCTTAAGGACAGATAGAGGAAGGTGGGTGAGGAAAGACACTCTGATATATTGTGTTAACCCCAAGATGATGAGTACAAGTCAAATAAAGAAGACTTGCACAAACTAATGTTTTTATGACTTCTAAATGTATCATACATTCAAAACAGAAAATACATATACTATAAGGAAATGAAAATCATTTGAAGTCATTTAATTCACAGGCAAACACATCACATTTTGATCTATTTCCTTCCAGTCTTTTTTTGCCAATCACCCTAATGAGTAGGCCCTTTGGCTGAGATGGAAGATGCTGTGTAGAGAGTCTGGTTTTGGTTCTCTTGAGAGAGGGTGAAACTTGGCAGTGGGTAGCCCCAGCTGGGGCAGTTGCCACGCCTGAGGCTACATTCGCCATTCCAGACCTCCCATTTTCCTAGAAAACAAAATTGTTTTGTTCTGCCCTGCACACTTAGGTCCAGATTCTGGCTCTGACAAGACAGAAGCAGCCAAAGAATGAAAGCATCAAAACTGGGACCATTTTAGGAAAATGTGACTTCACTGTCACTAGGAAAGAGTACTTTTCCTCCAGGGCCAGGTACTCTGACACTGGTTGGTTCAGCAGAGAACACCTGACATTGTTCTAGTGTCCTTTTGCAGGATCTAAGTGTCTAGGTGAGCTACCCTTGTCACATTCACTGTGGTCTCACAGTTTGTTCTGCAGTACCATAGGGCTATCTTTTCACATCTTTATAAAAGACAAACTCTGGGCTCTTCAGAGATGGGGTGACCAATGGGGGCTTCTTAGAACACAATAATTCCAAGCTCTTGCCTAAGAGGAGCAGCACCAATGTCTATAATTTGAATCCCTAACCTACTAACTCCCTTCCAGAGTTTTTAAGATGTCTGATCTGGCTCTGAGTATAGATCCAGTGGGGAGGGGGTGGCAGTCTTGACTGTTTCCTCATGGAAGAGGAGGTACCCCCATAGTCTCTGAAACATGCCTAGCAGACAACAGTCTTTCCTTTTGATTTGGAAAAACAACTGTGCTGAGGCCCTCTCTGACCCTCACTGCAGGGGCCCCATGAACCCGTCCCAGGATTAAACCAAAGAGTCCACATTCCTCTCTGGCAGGTGCAGGCCCCACCCTCTCTGGACCGCCAACCGATGTGCACATTTTCATTTCCTAATACCAGGACTGAGCCTTTCTCAGGGGTTCAGGGGCTCACCCTGGGCCATAAGGCTTGGAGATAGCACTTGTCATTCTGGGTGTGTAGAACACAGCCCCTTCTTCCAGCCACCTCTTTGCTGTTCCTTTCTTCTGTATACAAGTGATGCAAGTATTGAAATATGTATTTATGTTCTTTTTCTTTCCTTTTTTCCAAAAGAACATTTGAATCCTGGATGAAGTTTTAGCTGTGACTTGACAAGTGTATAATATAACCCAGTGCACTTGAATCTCAGCCCTGAGTCTCTAAAATGGGAATGGTAACACACTCCCACCAAGTCCCAGACCTGTGGGCCTCTTCATGTGCACACATTCCTCAAGGTTTACCGGTCTTTCCCTAGTCTCTCTGAGGATGTCATGGGCATAGAGCCCTTCTCCCAGCTATGACTAAGTAATGTCTGTGTAGTTTCCTGCTGGAAGTCTGCCGCTGGCCCCCATGGGCCATGAGCTCCTGAGTTTATTTACATTTCCCTGATTGCTAGTCGGCACAACACCTTTCCATAAGCTCATCAGGCTTTTGGTTTCTTCTCTCATGGCTTTTGTTTTTTGTTTTTTGTTTTTCCCCTGGGGGGATGTGTCTTGCTTATTTTTTGGTTAGATCATTTTCTTCAGTGCTAGGGATTTAAACTTAAGGTCTTATGCACAGTAGGAAAGCACTCTACCACTGAGCTATCTCTAGCTCCCTTTTTATTCTTTGAGACAGGGTCCTGCTTTTTTAGAGTTGTCTTGATTCACTGTTGCCCAGGCAATGTCTTAATGGTCCTGCTGCTTCAGATTCCCAAATAGCTGGGATTACAGATCTGCAGCCCCAGGCCTGGTTATTTTTCTTGCTGATTTGCTCAAGTTTTTATGTTTTATTATTTTGGTTCTCTTTTTGCTATTTAAAAGGTATTTAGATATTTAAGTTTTGACTCTGAATGTGATAAAACTAATATTTTCCTTTTTGATTGTTGCTTCTTAATTATCCTCACCCTAGGGTCATGTAGATATTCTTCTATATTCAGTCATATGGACCTTCTAGCTTTGCTTGTTATAATCCCCTGGAATGCCAAGAATGAATTTTTGATGTATGGTGTAAGAAAATTACAGGTCCAATTTAGTGTTTTCCCCAAGTGCATTTTCCATTGCCCTTGAATGTTTTATAGAAAAGGCCATCTCAAGATATGTCTTTAATACACTGCAAGTACATGTACAGGCTATTTTCTGACAACTAGCTCTGTCCTACTAGCCTGTTAATCTGCCCTTGAACCACACTATATTAATGATCGCTGTGTAGAAGTACTTGTGTTTGATAAGCAAATTAGCTACACTATACTTGAAGAATATTACTTTTTCCTAGTCATTTACATTTCCAAATAAATTTTAGAACCAGCTTGTCAAGGTGTTCACACATAAGCCTTAGTTTTCATTAAGATTTGGGAAGAATTTTTTCTGGATTGAATATATGTGTCAATAGAATAAAGGCAGTTTTGTTTACCTTTGTCATTGTTTCTGTTTAAGGTTTTGTGCTTTTCTCCATAGTTTTTAATCTATCTTTATATACTTAAGATTCTTTTCTACCATTCTGCTTCTTTTTACTTTTAATTTGTGTATGTTTTATTTGCATATATATTAAATATACTTGTAGAAGAAAAGCAAAAATAGTTTTACCATGTACCTTTTACTGCAGTATCTTATAATAACCATTTTACATTGATGAAAACTAAAAACAATTAACATTGATACAACACTGTTAAGCTATAATTTAGTCATTTTCCCAGTTTAACTACTTCATGCTCCAAGGGCCTGTCTAACCATTACATTCATTCATCAGGTCCTTAGTATCCTATGGCCTGCAACTTATTGGCTTTGATTGCTTTTGAAGAATACTCATCCTGTATCATTGCTACTCTGTGTTTGTCTAATGTTTTCCCAAAATTAGAATAGGTTTACAGGTTTGGTGGATGTCATTAAGGCAAGGTGCTTTGCTTTTCTCCCATCAGCATGATCTATTGCTAATAGTGTTAACCTTGACTACATGGGTAAGTAGCTCATTGTAACTGTTTCCTCTTTATTATACCTAGTCCTTAAGAGCAAGTCACCAGGTCTAGCCAACATTCAGGGAATGAGGAATTTTACTCTATCTCTTGCAGGAGAGTATCAGAGACTCTGTGAATGTGTTAAAATCACAAGCAATTAAAATTTATTTTGGGACTGAGGATGTAGCTTAGTGGCAGAATGCTTGTCTAGCATGCACAAAGCCCTGGATTCAATCAATGTCACTGGGAAAAAATATGGGGAGGGAAGGCTTTGAAGTTTCTACTTAAGATTTCACCTACTAATTTTAGCATTCACCCATGGATCTTTCTTGAAGCAAGCATTTCTATGGCATACTCCTAATTAACTCATTCCTTCTACACTTATAGGAATCATTCTGAAAGAAAACCCTTCATTTCTTTTTCAATTATTTGTTTATAAACATGGACTTGGCAATTTGTATTTTTCAGGTATAATCAAGTATTGTTTTGTTGCTCAACTTTTTCTAGCTTTGACATGAGCCTCTCTGACATGCCTTCCATTTACTTCCTTTCAGGTTCATCTTGTAGTTTCCCTGTGCTAGTCTCAGAAGTGTCCATTCTTCTAAAGAGCCATATTTGCCTTTACTGGAGAACTAACTGTTAGAAAATGTGATCTGGACACTGAATGTGTTCCTTGACATAAAAGGGTCACTATTTACATCTCCTTTCAGCAGATAGAAATAAGAAATTGTACGTCCATAATTGAAGTCTATACACATCCATGTTTTGTTGTATGCATCTAACCCTGAGTTTATACTGTTTCTGATCAAATAATTCATTCTTACTTTGTCCCCATTTACTAGTACAGTTACTATTTGTATAACACTGGATATGTAGTACACCTGTATGAAACAAACTTACCTACTTGAATATTGTGTTTATGACAGTATTTCTTTTAGTTGTTTAATATCCAATCCAAACATTCTTTTTAAAAGCAACAGACCAATTCCTTTCCCCTGTCTCTTTTCAGTGCTGTGTCATGTATTTGCAAGACAGAATCCACTCATCATGGTGTACTTTCTGTCCCAGGGACCTCCAATATTCTGGTTGATTTTTCCCCCATTTGTATACAGGAACATTTCCTTGGAATTTGGATGGTCCTATGGATTTTGACAAATGCTTTAAATATCATACAAAGAAGTTTCTTCACATAAAAATGTTTTGATTGGAGCCTTTTAAAGTACTCCTTTCCCCCAAAACATTAACAGAAACTGAACTGTTTCACAGCCTGAATTGTTTTACTTCTTCAAGAATGTCCTACAAACTGAATCATGCCGTATACATCCTGTTACACCTTGCTTCTTTTAATGTTCAGCAAAATGCACTTGAGATTCATCTATGCTGTTGTAGGACCCCTCACTTCATCTTGTTTTGTTGCTGAATATTATCCCATTGCATAGGTGGAACAGATACATCACGATTTGTTTATCCATTTTGCTGTTGAAAAGACACCTTTGGTTGTTACTTGTTTTCTGCAATTAGAGGTGAAATTGTTATATGTATATTCATGTGCAAGTTTTTGTGAACATAAGTGTTCCATACACTTTGGTCATAAGCTGTGTCACTTTGCATTCCTGCCAGCAGCACACTAGGGTTGTAGTCATTTTGCTTCCTTTGACTGCTTGCTGTTATAATGTCTTTGGTTTTATGCTTTTTCCATGTTCATGATAATTTTCAGTGTTATCTCATTGTGGCTTTAATTGGAATGGAATAGGTGAATTCCTATGTAAATAGGAATTTCCATAAAGACAATGGGCTTTGGCTGAGTACAATTTTACATGTTAATTTGTGACCCATTTTAAAAAAATATTTATTATTTTATGTGCATTGGTGTTTTGCCTGCATGCATGTCTGTGTGAGGGTGTCAGATCTTGGAGTTGCAGAGAGCTGTGAGCTGCCATGTGGGTGCTGGGAATTGAACCTGGTTCCTCTGGAAGAACAGTCAGTACTCTTCACTGCTGAGCCATCTCTCCAGTCCTTGTAATCCACTTTTAAAATGGATTGTTTGTTTCATTATTGTCAAATTATGAGCATTCTTCTTTCTAATGCTCTGAGTATAAGTCCTTGAATAAGTAAATGATGTGCAGCAAATCTGTGATTGGTGTCCTTGTCTTCACAATGCAAAGAATTTTAACGGTAATGAAGCCTGTTGTTACTCCTTGCTTCTTCTACTGCTTGGCAAAATGTACTTGTTGCAACAATAATTCGTTTCTAATTATGATAAAGTTGATTTTTTTTTTCCTCTTTCAGATTAAGTTTTTGGTGTTGTAGCTCAATCCACCGTCAAACCTAAAGTCCTAGAGAATTTTATGTTTTCTTAAATTTTCTTTGAGTTTTATGTTATATTTCAGATTTTTTTTTAAGAAGTAAGACTACACATAGTATGTCTTGAATTTCCATTTTATGACCACTACACATCCCTTGCATTGGCATAAATGCTAACTGTGTAAAAATTCATACACATACAAATGTATGCCCACATGTGTATGTTTGTATTGAAAATAAATGTGAAAGACTGCTGTATTAGATGTGGGAAACTTATTTCATAAAGCAAAAGAAGTATCACTGTAAAAAAACAAGATAGTCTCTGTGATAAAGCAACATAGTGTTAAAAAGCCAAAAATAGACTAAAGAAGACATTTATGCTTTATGTAACACAAGGTTATTATCTCTAATGAATTAAAAGCTCCTTTAAATGCCAAGCAAATAATATTAACAGGCAATTTTTCAAGAAGACTCCCAAACATGCCAGAAAGCAGTCAGTGAAGGTGAAAAATGACAAAATCATCCCCTCCCCAAGGCCCAGGACCACTGTAGAAGAGGGGATGGAAAGACTATAGAAGAAGACTAGAACTGACTTCTGAACATGACAACACAGCTGCACGAATATCTACACAGGATCAAGTCAGTCAACATTCTATTATTGAGTGGGAAGAAGTTCATGAACTCCAAGAGGTTCTTGATAAGCTATGGACAGTTCGTGGCTTCTGGGGAAGGAGAGTCAGTTTTTCTTTAACAGTCTGACTCCTAGCAGGCCAACCACACTCCAGTGGATGGCCCCCACACCTAGAAGTATATGAACAGCACAAACTGAAGTTGATGCGTTATTAAATTTTAAAACAAGAGAATACAAAGTTGGGGATTTAGAAGGTAGATGAGGATTGATCTGGGAGGAGATAGGGTGAATATGATCAAAATACATTATATGAAATTCTCAAAGAATTAGTAGCAATTTTTAAAATGAGAAAATCTGTTTTTATCCATGCTTAATGGGCCATGCAAAGAGTGGGAAAGTTGGAGGAGAAGAAAATTGCTACAATTTACAAGAACAATCCAAAATACTTACTAATACTACCAAAGACACACCATCTCACTTGACCCAGTGTGTCAACAGCTTTTAACAGTGAAGATGGACATTGCATCACTGCCTGATTGGCATAGAACTATGACACTTAATGTCCATAAAATATAGGATGAGTAAGTAAATTGTAATCTAAATTATGGGCTACTATGCTGCTAAAATCATTAGATGCATAACTGTGTACCTGGAGAAAAGCATGTTGCAGAACAATAAGAAAAAACTGACAAGAATAGAGGTTCATTCAAGTGTATAACGTCATATGTGCTATCAAGATGAATAAAAACCAGGAGCCAGGGATCTGCCTGGCAGGTGACTCTTATAATTGAGGACCACTGTGAATTTTGCATTATTCCACTTGTTAGAAGTACTCAATTGCTCTACATCAAACACTTTAAATGAAAAGTGAGTTGAGCGCAAACACTACTAAACTGGAACACCCTTTGTAGACTGATCTGAATCAGTCTCCTGAGCTATATGAAGTCATCTATTGGGACAATTGGAGGGCCTCCCTCAAAGAGCACCTGGTTAGTACAGCATCATGGCCAAAGCAAGGAATTCAGTTTGTATCATGATAAACAGAGGTACTAGCACCCTTTATTGCCCGGCCCATTGATCTGTCAGCACAATACTAGGAGTCAGTGCCTGTATTTGTTCTTGACACAAATGTTTTGTGTGAAGCTAGTGAGAGGCCCAGAACCTGAGATAGGTCAGGTCCTCAGTTCGGGAGCTCAACTCCAGGGCAGTTACCACACTGAGGAGAACGTACCAGCCTTTAATCACTCAGTCTAGGATGTTGAGGCCCCAGGTACTTGGGGACCAATCTGAATACCCATTCACCTATTCCACTCCACTCAATGTAAACCTGATGAGTGAGGCTGAAATTTCTAAGCTTTGTCTCCATTCTTCACCTGACAGCTTTATCCCATAGCAATAGCAGCTTGAGGTGGGCATTTGAGTCTAGTTCTGTCCAGCTCTGGAGCCCCTTCATGATCGAGTTTCTACTGAAACCTAATGAACTGTCCCCATACCTTCTCCACAGTAAGGAAGAGCCCTACACTGCTGGAAGTAAGCACACCCCATTTCTTGAGAACAAACAGCTTTGCTGAGGACCTGGACCTGGAAGGGGAGACACTGCTGACGCCCATCACCCATGTGTCACAGTGAGTGTCCATCTGCCCACAGAGGCTGGGGCTCCAGGGAACTGCTCTAGCATAGAGCAGAGCTCATTCTCTTGCTGCGATGCAAGTCTATTCACTCAGTACCCAGAACTCACTGCCTACCCTGAAGAACCTGGGGCCACTAGCTGCTGGATTTGGCCATGGCTTGGGCAGGAGAGGAGAGCAGGGGCTTTCCCACCAAATCTGGAAATATGATCCTCTTGTTTTGACTTATGGAAAACTAAGCTGATCATTTTCCACTTGTTTTCATGCTGTGAGTGTCTGAGAAAATAGTTTTTCTCTCCCCTTCTCCCCTCCACCACCCCTTTAAAAGAGTCAACTTTGTTTTTTAGCATTCCCCATGGAACTTTGGCCAAAGCCATGGGGCAGATGCTGGGTGTTGTCTGCCAGTTGCCGCTACTGTCCCCAAGGGCTCCTTCAGGTGGAGGAAATGGCTGATTTTCCACGCCTTCCAGTTGGCCTTCCCCTGAGACACAGCTGGCCTGGGACACATGCCCATCTTCTTCCCTGTTGGGGCCCCCATCACAGCATCACCAGGCCAATTCCCAGTACCTCGCCATGGTATGATTTATCTGCAACATGTGACTCAAATGTTCCCAAAGCCCAGTATAGAGGCAGCCATGTGGTAGAAGCAGGCCATTCAGAATCCTTCTGGCCACTGCATCACCGAGTACTCCCCTGGAAAAGTGTCTTGGTGTCAGGGTGTTAGTGCCACACCCTTAGTCCTCCTGGGATTTACATACTGGGATGCTTTCATTCTTTCTACTAAAACTCATGTCCTTAGCCTTGTGTACTTAGTCATAATGCTTCTAGCCTATGCCTAGATTTCTTGTCTTTACTATCTTCCTGGGTGTGGGCTTGACTTTGCAGTAACTGAAGAAACTGGTGCTGAGGTCTTTTTAAGTAACCAGATAGCCAAGTTGAAGCCATCTTAGGGGAAGGAAGGATTGTCAGAAGGGATGATTATGATCATCTAGGACATGAGAGGACTCAAAGTATAAATACTAGTGTCTTGTGGTTGGTGTTACATGCAATGACAGTGCCTGCTAGGAGTAGGGATGATAAGTAGCACCATGGCAACCTTAATAAATAGGCCCTAGAGAATTGCCTAAGCCTAGAGAGGCCACTCAGCCTTCTTGTCCTCTTGATCACTCACCTCTTGTTGGTACCCATTCCATTTTATTCTTATGGCCATGGAG
Organism: Onychomys torridus; assembly: GCF_903995425.1. Taxonomy (NCBI): domain Eukaryota; kingdom Metazoa; phylum Chordata; class Mammalia; order Rodentia; family Cricetidae; genus Onychomys; species Onychomys torridus. The sequence continues at coordinate 120,920,153 of NC_050443.1, forward strand.
TAGCCTCCAGACACAAAAGCAGTTTCATCAAAAGAGGGCAGGGCTCTCAACAAATCATCCATCCAGATGGACAAACATGTCTCACAGTGAAGCCCCTGAAGGAAAGCCCCAACGGGGTCCCAGAGGAGAGGAGAGATACAAGCCCACAGTTCAACCTATAGCTGCCCCACAATCAATCATCCCTTTGGAGTATTAGTGCTGGTATTAGTACACTCAAAGCTCCTAGAGTCAAACATTGCCCATCTGTTCCAGAAGCAGCCCTAAGCCAGTAAGACAACACTGCTGAGTACTAGTCCAATTCTGATCTCCCTTCTGAGGTAACAGAGCCTCAGAGATACAAATGATGCTTAGTTAGTATGTTACCATCTATCCAGATACCACAGCTCTTCTCAGGCCAGCACTCCTGGAGTCTCTCTGAGTAGGAGGTAGACAGTCTTTTACCCAGTCAAGTCCCCACCCAGGAACACACTAAGGCCATTTCTAGGGCAATTTCTTCCAAATGTAACAGCTGGAAGTGAGCCAACCTGAGAAGGTGGGTGGGTATGAAAGGAGCCCATGATGGTACTGAGTAAAAAGACCTAAGGTAGGAACTGAGATCATAGGTTTCAGAAAAGAGATACAATCTGGTCAAAGCAGAGCTGGGGGTCAGGGCTGAAGCATCAAAGAATCTGGACACCCACATCCTCAGAAGTCAAGTGCCATCCTTGCTAGAAGTCTTAGCAAAGAGGATGACCACAGGCATGGTGTATGTCTGGGTCCTAGAACTCTATGTGCTCCCCAGGACTACTGGCCTTTCCAAGACCCCTCCTCATCCTGGGGGAACAGATAGGCCATCGTGGGCACTGTGTATGGGGTCTATGTGCCCACACCAGGACTGCATTCCTTTGCCTCTTGCACAGTCAGCTTGTTGATTGATGTCTGTAATTAAGCTAGGCTCCAGCAGCTCAGCGATGCAGCATGGCTCCTGTGGGCAACTGGCCCTATGAACACACACAGAAAAAAGAGGCACACACCCTGGTACGTGTCTCCCAGTACAGAGATGTGTACTAGGGTCTTGCAGGGGGGGCAGAGTGGGTGGGAGGCAGTTGCAGAAAAAAACAGATCCATTTTTCTTCTGCATTTTACTGATGTTAAATGTATTACTATGCTGGGTCAGTTCCAGAATTCAAATTAAAAGCATAAATAAAGACACATTTTGTTTCCATCTCAAGCTCTCCCCACCCAGGGGCCCCAGGGAGGTGAGGTCACTGTAGCCTTGATTATGGGAAGGTCCCTGGGGCTGGGTGAAGCTCCTCTTTTTCAGAGCCTATTGGCCACTGATAGTTTGGGGACAGAGAGGCCAACATGCTGGCCTACTGAAACTATAGAGAGCTGCTGGCAAACAGGGAAGGGTGCTGGCTGAGAAGACAAGGCAGCTTCTCTGACCCCAGCTCAATAGGCAAGCACCAGCAGCTCCCTGAGTACCTCCCGGGCCTTATCCAGCTCTGTGCAGCTGGGCCTCAGACTTGCATACATATTTCAGTCAGATGCTGTCTTCCTGATTCTAACATCATTGGAAGGGAGCCCTGTACTCTCCAAGCTCCCTCAACACGAGTCCTCTACCCAAAGTCTTACTCCAGGTTTCTAAGGGCCTACTATGAAATAGAGAATAGAGACTTTTGCCAACATGTGGAAGAACTACCATAGATATGGGAGTAGCCTTACATCCAATAGTTAGGTTAAGTCCCCAGGACCCTGCTTATTGTAGGTAACTGGCAAGGGCTTGTATGCATCCATTGCCCTGTGTGGTATCCCACCAGATGAAATGCCCTCATCACTCCTGTAGCCATCAGAATCACATGCATCTTCCAGTGTCTGCTCAGTCGTCTTCCGTCTCCTCAGGAACACCTCTCACATTTTCTTGAGGCTGTCCTCAAGCGCCCAAGTGACAGCTCCCTGACTCTTAGCCTGGGGCTGGTAGAGAGCAGAATGTCCATGGCTCCTCTTGTCACTCCTTTTCCAACACTCCCCACATTCCAGGACAAGAGAACCCCAAGACTGCCACTTCTACTCTGACACAGAAAATACATCCCTAGCCTTACTTGAAATGAAATAAGGGCTCCAGGTAGCTCCCATGGATGCTGAGACATGGGGCCCAGGACATGAGCCCAAAGCTTAAAGCTAAAGGATAGTACCTGGGTGTGGCCTTGGTGAGCTTTGCCCACTGCTGCTTCACCTCCACCCTCCAGCTGATGAACCAATCAGAACTTGCCTAGAACCCACACCTTTGCCCTATTGGTCACACAAGGATACCCAAGATGAGCACCCTCAAAGGCCAAGCCTACCATAAACACAGCAGCCTGTAGCCTATCCTGGCTCTGTCATGCAGTTTCCCTGAAGGTTTCTTCTAAGAAGTTGGTTCCTGACTCCCTCTGACTTTTCTGTTGTGACATTTTCAACTGGGAGCCTCAACTTTTATTTACCAACCAGCCTGTCATTCCACTCTGGGGGTGGGAGGGAGCATTCAGGGGCCACCTAGTTCACTAAGGTGGGTGGAGGAAAGTCTAGAGGACAGAGGGAAAGTAAGAACTCAGGCTAGGGCATTGCAAGAATCCCACCAGGTGCCCATAAGCACCTCCCGGGCGAGCATGTGCTTGCCGGGCCTCTTATGACATGACAGCTTCAAAAATCCTTGAGCAAAACCAGCCCCACGTACGTTAATTAGAATTTCCATGTCTTCAACTTTCTCCTGGACCCTGCAGAATCTCACGCCAAGACGTTTGAGTTTCTCTTTTCCAGGGAGGCCCGCTGTGGCCTGGCTTTCATCCACATCACTACTAATGTCTCCTGAATTCTGCATTTGTCAGCGAGGCTGGGGCCAGCCTATGCCTTCTGGAAAGGGGGGGGGGGGCATTAGTGGATCAGGAGGCTAGCTCTTCTGATGGGACAGTTTTGCCTGGGATGTTCAGGGCCTGGAGACAATCAGGGCCTGCTGTGGCACCTCAGTGAGCACCCATTTCTCTTACTTAGCTTCTCAGCCTGCAAATGTTGATGGGAGAAGATTGAGAGGCCATGTTGAGGGCAGTGTCCAGGAGAATAGGGAAGGGGGCTTGTCAAGAACAGATGAGACCAGTTTGTCTTTCCAGACTAGTGTCCTGTCTTCTGTGAATCTCCAGACCACCTCTGTCTGCACAAGGTGCCAAAGAAGCCTCATGGGAGCCCTCCCGGGAAGGCTGTGCAAGGCTGTATGAGTCACAGGATCCCTGTCAGAGCCCCACACGGCCCTGGCCAGGCTCAAACCCGTCTCTGAAATGCACGGGGGATTAAATGTTCTTCTAATTAAATTAAAAGCGAGGCGGAGTGGCTCAGTGGGAAAGAGACGGGACTGGGAATCAGATGCCCTCAATCTGGCTCCCAGCCTGCACTGGCCCAGCTGCAGGCAGCCCCCAGTGGCCCCTAACCTTCCCTGGTTTCACTTCCTCCATCCAAGCACAGGAAAGGGATGCAGAAACCTCCTAGAACTGTTCTGAGAGAGGACCACACTGGCTAAATGGATGCCAGTGGAGAGCAGTAGTATGTACGATCACATACTACACTAGTGATACCAAACAACAGAAGAGAGGCCCCAAACACATCTCCTGTGTGCTTTGACTAGAGCTGGAGGTGGAAACTGAACTATAGAGCCTGCTAAAGACAGAGCTCCAAGATGGTATGGTTGGGGTACTGGAGTAACATACCCTTTTAAGCAAGGTGGTAGCCAGGAAGCAAGCCCAGTTCCTCTATCTCCCTAGGTTGTATCTCTAGTAAAGCTCAGAAAATAGTGTTCTACAGGGCATTGTGCTATAAACTTATAGTAGAAAGTGAACACACCAAAAGAGATCTTAGTGCAAACTTGATGCATTTTCCCTACTTGAGACCCAAGCATCCAGAGAAAGCAGCACAATCTCCAGGAAGCCCTATGGATCTCACTTCCTATCAGACATGCCACGAACAACCATAAGTTCACCTTCCGCAACAATAGTCAGCTTTACCTGTGTTTGAAATCTACACAGATGGATCACACAGCACATACACCCTTGTCTCTGGCACTTTCATTCACTGATGTCTGAAAACCCCCTTGTAGGGCTGAAGAAAACAGTGGTCCCAAGACCCGGTGCTCTCTGGCTTCCACTCTTGTGTGGCCTGTGCTTCAAGTATTCATTTTACTACCCATAGCCACTGGGCAGGTTTTGGTAGTGAGTTACTAGGAATATTCTATTCATGTGTCTGTTATTATGTCTATTATGGCTGTCTCTTCTAATCGCATGCCTAAGGTAGAAGTGCTGGGTAACTGAGTGACTGGATGTTTCCCATAGCAGCCACCCCAATTTTTACTCTTGCTTAGAAGCATGTGAATATTCTAGTTTCTCTCCATCTTCACACACACACACACACACACACACACACACACACACACACACACACACGAATCTTCACCGTTTCCTTTTCAGCCTTCCTGATGGGTATCTGGTGGCATCAAATGGTAATTGTCATTTGCAGTGAGCTGAGTCCCATTCTACATTCTCTGTAGGATGTCCACATCTTATACTGAGAGCTGTTCTTCAGTTGCAGTTTTGTCTATGTTCTGGGTGTTCTGAGTAGGAGTCATCTATCAGATACACAGATACACACATGTATTCTAAATACTGCCCCCCTTGCAGACTGTCTTGCTCCCTCACTTGGTGTCTTTTGATGAACAGAAGGTCTTAATTTTAATGTGGCCCAGTTAATCAAACATTTCCTCTCTGGATAGTATTGTTTATGTCCTACTTAAGAAACTTTGACTACTCCAAGGTCATAAAGATATTCTGGTTTGTTCTAAAGCTTTAAAAGCTCACCTTTCACATATAGATCTGCAGTCCATCTGGAATCAATTTTTGTGTCCTGTGTGAAGTCAAGGTCAAGATAAGCTTTTTCCTCCACTTGGACATCCAGTCTGATGCAGCATCATCCTTTTCCCACTACCCTGCCCTATCGGCATATCACTACAAATCAGCTCACTGTGGGCAGATGGTTCTATTCCTGGACTCTCCTCAGTTCCACTTATCAGATTCAGGTTGTTCTTTGGCCAGTGTTACCCTTTCACTAGCATTGCAGTTTACCAGAAGGACTTGAGGGCTGGGATATGCAGAGCCCCACAGTTCATCCTCGTGACTAGCTCTGCTGTCTCTGTAAGGCCTTTGCTTCAACGTATACATTACCAGTGTCTATGAAAAAATGCCCTCTGCAATGGTCCTCTAGATGGGCACGAGAAAAGGGTTATCTACCCTCTCAGGGCTCTGGGAATTCAGGCCTGATTTGTCCTGCAGTTAGTTATATCATCTATCTTTTTTTTTTTTTCTGTGTCCTGTTGTTTTCTGTATATCACAGCTTTTCAAACTTATCAGTTGATGGTTGAGTTTGGTGAGGCTCACAATGGCTAAGAACAGTGTCTTCCAGGAAACCCTGGGAAGCTTAGGTTTGATGTAGGCTCACAATGACCAAGCAGTATCTTCCAGGAAACCCTAGCAAGCTTGGGTCATTCAATCCTGCTCACAGGACCCTACAGTAATTTCTTAACTTCTATGAGCTACAGTTCCCCTTGTGTATTAACACACTGAGAATGTAACTTTCAGTATTGGTATATAAATTTCAGCAATGGGGTCAGATATCTAGCCATACACCTGATTTTGGGATAAATGTTAGTATAAAATGTCCCTTTGTGACAAGAGACCCCATGAGGTTATTGCTTATTTGACCCAAAAGCTTTAAAAACTGCAAGGTAATGATTTTCCACAGAACACAAATGAGTGAGGCTGTATCCCAAGTGCTGTCCTAAACAAGATGAACTTGAAGACTTGAAGAGTATCAGGCTCCAGGATGATCTGGAGTAAGGTGACAAACAGGGCAAGTCTACAGATCCTGACTAAAGCCTTAAGTAGCTGGGAAAGGGGCTCATGGGCTGTTTTGACTCCTGTTAAAAGACATACAGGCAGGGGCCTGGCCCCAATATTTCTGCTCTGAGGAAGTTGGAGGTGGGATCAGAAGACTGGCAGTTGTAGATGCCCCTGTGTGTTTCTGTCATTTGATTCCATCATCACTGGGCTGACTTGACAACTCAAACACCTACCCTCAGACAGACTACAGAGAGAGATAAGTTGTATATCCTACCTTCCATTGGTCCTGCAAGTCATAGGGGAATTATAGCAACCTCTCTGTTGAAAAGATAAATCCAAATGTGACCACAGTACTCACAAACTGTGGCTTTCAGTGCTAAGAATGAGCTAGCCTGTGCTGAACTTCTGGTGCTAGGGTTGGTGGTAGATGCTACAGTTGGCCAACATACTTAACTTACATCCTGGTAGGTTGAAGAACACTTAATGAGTCAGTCCTCAGCTTCATAGAAGGAGAAGTTAGATTCATGAAGGACAAAAACTTGCTACTATCACACAAGAAACACTGGCAGAACCAGGCTCCTTCTGAGACACCCTGTCCCTGCAAGAGCCCAAGTCTCCTTTTGTAAAGGTCAGGTTGAAGTAATGAGCCGGCACTGGAACAGTAACACATGAAATTCTGTGACCCACTGTGTAGATTTGAACAGCCCATGTGGGTTTGGGCACTTGTCATCTGATTACCTTCTGTCATGAGAATTCTGTGAATTCAGCCTCTTAAGTATATCATGACCTGGTATTACCACATAAAGAAGCCAAGAGCCTTCACTGGCCTACAGGCCACTCTGAACATCTCTAAATTTCATAGACTAGGTTGCCCTTTCCTCCCAGGCTCCTTCCTCATGGGGTCCCAAAGCCACCCACTCAGCATTTATGCCTATTTTTTATACCCCTTTTAGGATAGTTCAGAAGTTCTGGGCAGAAGCCACACCTGAAATACATGTCCTTGGCAATGACTGGCTAGCAGAGGTCTGACTCTAAGTCTTTCCAGTCTAGCTGACTCCATGAGAGACCAGGGTGACATGAAAGCAACTCAGAAGGGAGTAATGCAAAAGGCTCTGAGGGGGATTATTAGGGAGGGGTGCAATTCAAAATGTTTTAAGAGATAATTTTTACTCTACCTGGTTTTTCTTTGAGGACTCTTGACTCTAAGCCCTCATATAAGATCAGACTGCACTGTACTCAAAGTATAACTCTGCCCTAACAGTGGCTTGTGGTGCCTATTGGAGAACCAAAGCAGAAACAAAGCTGAATTTGCAAGGTAATAGAAGGTATTGAAGAAGTGGGGTGTCCACATATCCTGCATTAGGGCCTAAACTTGCTACCCCAAAAGAAAAAGGTCCATTGAGATAGGTAGCCCTAGGCAGCCGTCCTCTGGGCCCCAGTATTATTCCTTGATAGCTGGCCTCTGCACCTGAAGTGAAAAAGTTAGGGTAAAGGTCTGATCAGGACTTAAAGTGCTCATGTGTTCTGGACCTGTCCCCTTACCCTGGCCTTATCTATACTTAGGCCATATGTGTGAGCCAACTCCCAGTGTTCTCTGCTTCAAGGAGATCTTTCTTCTCTTGCCTAATTCTCCCTCTTGCACCTTTTGGAGATAGGCTTGCTTTTGTTTCCCTCTGGTTTGTATATGGATTTTTTACTTTTTTGAGACAGGGTTTCTCTGTATAGTCATGGCTATCCTGGAACTCTGTAGATCAGACTGGCCTCAGAGATCCTCTTGCTTCTGCCTCCTAAGTACTGGGATTAAAAGTGTGTACCACCACCACTCAGCTTGGATTTGTTAAAATAAATTGAAACTGTGCTAGTCTGAAAACACTGAAATGCTCTTTTTCAGAAAAACGAACGAACAAAAAAACCTGCCCTATGAACTCTGCCAGCTGGATGTGTGGGCTCCAGGTACAGGTTCAAGGACATGGCAATGATAGGCCAGCCATAAGTAGGAGCCTAGGGGAGGATATGGGTGACCTTCAGTGGAGTGATGCTTAGCAAAAGGCTCCAGGCTTGACTGAACTCAACATGCAGGGTCTAGGGGGTAGGGATAGAGCTGTCCACCCCAGAGGCTAAGGGCTTCACTAAGATATTCTTCCCTTAGATTCTCCTTGCTATCAGGCTTTTCTTCACCAGACTGCCTCATCATTGGGCAATGGCCCTATCACAGTACCTCAGCAGACCATGCGGCCTGGGTTTGGGTTACAACATCTCTGGAGGTATCATGCAATGGAAAGACAAGAGAATGGGAGAGATGAGAGAGTATATGGCCACCTAATGTCAGGACCAGAGCTAGAAGGCATGCCTCAACTCCTACCCCTATGTTCTTTTGTTATTCTGGTAGGACCTATCTCTTCTCTGATTCTGATTCTGTCAAATCACCTACAGTAGGGATGGATCAAACAACTACATTACTGCTAGCTGCCTGGCGCACTTCCTTAAGTACCGCATCCCAGCTATCTGAATGGACACTCAAAGGCAAGGACTAGGATAAGAAGATGCTTCCAAGGTAATGAGGACAAGTCTACTGCAGGCTCTGCCTGGAAGGAGAAATTAGTAAAGTGGAGGTATGATGTAGATACTTAAAGATGAGATCTGGGACTGGCCAGGAAAGCCATAATTAACACATCACAGAGCAGCCAAAAGATCCTAGTGGACAATTTTTTGACCAAGCAAGGGGATCAGACTGGGCCTTAGAGACAGAGACAGAAGATACAGCCAACTGTGACTAGGCAAGCTGAGTACCTTGTAGCACTTGGAACCAAGTGAAATGGCCAGTCCCAGAATTAAACTCAGGAGAAATAACCCTGCCTCCCAGGAGGCTATGGCATTGAAAATATTCTCATTAGCAAACAAAGAGAGCAGTTGGATTGGAGTTCGAAATGGCCTTTGAACTGAGCATAAAACTAAAATGTCCCTCATAGTCACTCATTCATTCTGATGGCTACAGAAGGGTCTTTCTTGTACCTGTACCCTATCTAGCTAAACAAATAAAGAGCTCAATAACTTAGGCTAAGGAGAAATTTAGCATGACCAGCCAGACAGTCTATCTTGCATTGCCGATCACTACTGTGACTCAAATCAAATAACCATGTAAACATAATAATAAATGTACAACTCCTGGGGATGCTAGATCCCAGGACTTTGAAGGCTTAGGTGGGGATACAGTCCCCTGCTATGTTGGAAAGTTCTAGTGGTGAAGGGCTACAACAGCCCAAACAGCAGCCTCTTCATTTCCAGGCCCAAGAAAGTTTGTTATAGGCAGAAGTAAGCTAGAAGGATTTCCTGGAAGCAATCACAGGAAGGTGTGAAAGCTTAGTAGTCCTTTGGGCTGCTAGACAGAGAAAGGGGGTATATTCTCCTACTGGGGTGAAACAGGCAAAGAGGGAGGGGGGATGCTTTTCAGCGGTTTAGGACTCGAGTATGACCTTCATTTTTACTGTTGGCTGTTCAATGAGGACATGGGTTAGGTCTCCCCACTGGTGGGGAGGGAGGAGTGGAAGCTGGTTTGCTGGGGCCACCCAGGGTGGGCTCAGGAAGGGAAGGAATGTACTGAGGTTGGGTGGGGCTAGGGAGAGCACAGCCAGTTGTGGGTTTTTCTTGGGGCCCAGAAAGATGTGAATGGTTACGGAAGCCCCTCTCTCCCAGCCCCAGCATACACACACTAGTATCTTTCTTCGTCGGATAGCTATTGGAGCTGGAGACCAAGAATACCCTCTGGAAATCTGAATTCCATTCACTTTTGGCAAAGACTAGCTTCCTGATTAGGGAAGGTGTGCGCATGTGTGTATTCACAACCACAGAAACTGGTAGAGGGGAGAGACACATGGGTGGATTGCTGTTTGAAGAGATAGTAATATGGCTCCAGTGTCTCCAGGTACTGGATGGCACTTCCAAAGTCTGTCTCTAGGATTAGGCAAATATCTTCAGGGGATGAATCAGAAACGTGCAGTCTGTGTTGCCTTTGAAATAAGCTCTGGCTTAAAACCATCACAGGGAAACATGCCTTTGAATTGGAAAGCCAGAACATTTTGCAAAATAATTCAAAAAGTTTGTTGAACCTTAAACCTTTCCTGATGACTCCTTCCTTCTGAACTTCACTCGTTAAAAGTTGCTATGATCCCAGCCCCATGCCAGACCAGCTTCCTGGAAACTCTCGCCAATTGCTGGCCTTTAGAAAGGCTTGTCACCCTAATAGCTGTATTTAAAAAAAAAAAAAAAAAAAAAAAAAAAAAGCACTGGGCACCTTGGCTGCAGGATCTGAAAAGTCCTTTGTGTTAGCTCCAGCTGCAGAGTTTTTCCAGGCCTCCCTTCTGGGGCTGACTGGAGCTATTTCTCTCCGTTTCCTCTTATACTGGCGGGTACTCGGCTGGCCTCTTCCCGCCTAACTTCTCTTCCAGAGCCCAGGTGGGCAAGAGGGATGCCAAGGGCAGAGTCCATAGACAAGCATACCATGGGTATGTCCAGAGTGGGCATGGGCAGGTCTGGGAATGGCCTCACAGCTTCTTCCCCAACCATTGGGACTCAGTAGGGAGAGGTGAGGGCCTCTCTTAGGTCAACATTGTGTCATTTCCCAGAGAACAGATGGAGCCAAACCAGCTCTGGAAAAGAGCAAGATAACTCAGCCTTCCCCAATGCAGAGTTTTGGCAATATGAAATGTGATCACAGAATGGGATCTAAGTTAAATTTAAAAGTAAATTAGTTTACAAGGCAGATATGCATTAGAAAACATTTAGACCAACAGAGACACAAATGAACTGCAAGATGAACTGTTGTCATTTTTCATTCATCAAATCAAAAATTACCTGAAATGGAGGAAAGTTACATAAAATCTTCAATATTTAATGAGGCACAATAGAATGCTGTTCTCATTCTTTTCTTTTAGAATCACTCTACTCAAAATTCTGTAATGACGAGACTCATATAGCAATCTCACTTCATAGGAAGTGTCCGCATGTGCGATGGGGTACAGGGTACCCTTCAGCAGAGGGATGCCGAGCTCTCTGGGAGCCTGCCCAGAGCCTGCCCTGACTCTGGCTCTGCCTTTCCCTTTCAAAACCTTCTTTGTGCTAGAGCAGCCCCTGCTCCAGAGTGACATGAACCAGAGACTTCCAGCTCCATGCCTGGAGAGCGGCTGCTCACAGGCATGCTGTCCATACAGCATGCACACTGTAGCTGCCCACATCCACTCCCAATCTGGAATGACACCTACCATATTCAAAGTAAGACTTTTGTAAAGTATCAGTGTTATGCTAATAAACAAAAATCACAGTAAAATACAATGCACATCAGAGCAAACCTTTAATAATATATTAGTATTATGGGTTTTTTTTTTAGTCACAATAAAATGGACCACACATACTTGCATGCACACACACAAATTGAACAGTGATAAATAAATCAGGTAAATATGGTAAAATATGGAAAAAAAAAAAAAAAACTTAGGCTCTCCTAACCCAACCCTAATTCCCAAGTTTCCTTCCCTAAATGTTATTATTATTTTCAGCCCTGCTAGGTTTTTCCAGAGACTTTATATAAACAAAGATACCTGTCTCTGTGCCCCCTTTTGTCACAGGTGACACACATTCCTATATACTTATAGATGTGCCTCGTACACAGATAGGTGCCATAGCCTTGCAGCTGTGTGCACAGGACTGGCTTGTTATGGTGTGTTGCATCTGAGTGGCAGTTTTATTTACAGATGCATATTCAAGTGAGCAGGGGACAGTGCTGCTTTCTCGTGACTAGGATTCTAGTGTGTTGTAAGGGGATGTGGCCTTTGCTCTGGGCCAGGCTTTTCCCAGACAGAACGTGCTCACTGTTCTGCTCAGGTTGTTAGCTGGTGTGTTCCTGGAACCCAGCCCCATTTCGAGTCAACATGTGGATTCAACAGTGCCTGGCAAAGCCATGTAGATGGTGATGCAGGATCAAGAATACCATACTAGGTGTTACAAAGCCACCTTCCTAAAGGTACTTTAAGAAATCTCCTCCAAAGAGTAGTTCATAGACAGTTTGAACATTCCCAAGGGTGCTGCTGACACAATGCAGAGATCAGGAGGTCGACAGCATACAGCGGCCAGGGGTAGATGGTCTATCATGAAGCAATCCCAGAGTGCATGAGGAGAGCAGAGTGCCAGCCAGTATACTGGGCTGAGACCTATGTCCCAAAGGCCATGCCAAATAAAACCTTGCAGGTTTAGCATGGGCACTCAGCACCAATGGACATGAATGAAAAGATAGAGCTTTACTCAGACAAGCAGCAAACATCCTTTCTACTAACAGCTGCAGAGTCTCTGATTGTGCCATGATTTATGGAACAAGTCCCCTATTGATGAATGTATAGAGCAGCTAAAAATAGTGATTATCCATTCAAGTGTATTCACTTATGAACCGACCACTTATGAAATTAGTTCCCTCTGAAATTGCTCTCCCCATTGAACATAGTTGTTTCTCTCCACACGTTATCCCTGCTGGCATCTCTGTTGACTGAGCTCCTTCTAGGGTGCTCTTGTCCACCAAATAATATTAAGCATACACAAAGGAAATCACTTGTGAAGAGTAACTATAAATCTTATAGGAGAATTCATCAAGTTGGAAAGGGATTTTCTGATGAATTTCTCCCATGGAAATCAGACAGTTAGACCAGTTATCTACTGAAAAGAAGACCCAAGCTGATTCTAGATAAGCATTTCAAGGGCAAGTCAATGAGATTATGGAAGATGCAGGCCCTGCCATATTTCTGCAAAAACATCCTCTCTATGTAAGATGGTACTACATAATGCTTTACAAAATAAAATCTCAATTTGTTATTTTTCTAAAATAAGTACATATCTACAAACATTACTATTACATATTATCTAGATGATCTAAATTAACCTTTTTATAACTTACTAGTTTTTTCAAGATAACCTTCTAATCATCTGCTTATCACAATGTATTAGTCTTGATTTTTAATGGATTTACTTTAACATGTCTCTTCAGCCTATTTCAAATATCATTAAAATATCTCCTCACCTTTTAATAGACAATGCCAAACAGACACTGTGCCCATCCATACTACTGTAAATGCTGCACTAATGTGTCTGTTTCCCCAGATCTCATCAACAAGAGTATATAATGAAAGATTTAAAAGATATGCTACAGCTTTGGTTTTCTTTTCTTTTATTGAGGGTTCTACAGGGTGTGTGTGTGTGTGTGTGTGTGTGTGTGTGTGTGTGTGTGAGAGAGAGAGAGAGAGAGAGAGAGAGAGAGAGAGAGAGAGAGAGAGAGAGATGTGCCTATGCACATATAGAGGCCAGAGGAGGATAACAGGTGCCCTGCTCTATCACTCTCTACCTTATTCCCTTGAGACAGAGTATCTCATTGAACTGGACCTAAGCTGGCAGCCAGCAAGCCCTAGCAATCCTCCTAGACCTCAGCAGGAACTGAGGTTACAGGCATGCATGCAGTCACACCCACCTTTTGACATAGGTGCTGAGATCCTAACTCAGGTCCTCATACCAAGCCCTCTTCCCACTGAGTCATCTCTCTCCTGTGAGGGTTTTATCTTTTTAAATATTTCAAATATTTGAAAGCCCCCCCCTCCTTTTTAAGGCTGTCTCTTCATAGCCTTTGGACTTTTTAAATAATTTAATATAAAATGCCTATGGTACATACATTAAAAAAAAACAAAACATTTTTGCCGCTGTTTCTTGGGTACTTTAGCTTTTTCAGTAACTGCTGAAGAATTGTTAAGATTTTTTACAGAGTTGTTTGTGATTTAGGTTTTTTGTATCAGACCTGGAAAGAACTTCATTTTAAGACCATTTCAATCAAGTCTCCCATATTTTCTATCATCGTTTATTTCATGCTTCACATTTACATTATATTTATTGGTCTGGACTTTGAATAGTCAGTAAGCCAACTTCCCATAGGTATGTGATTGTTCCAACACTAAATTTACCACCTTTTTTCTACTGATTTTAATTGCTATCTTGATTGTATTTCACAGTCTTGTTTATGTCCGTTTCCAGGCTCTCCTTAGGACTGTACTGTGTCTGCTTATTTTATTATATAGCTTTAGGATGTGTATTTCTGTATAGCAGGACTTCTTAGTATATCATCTAAGACACAATGGCATGAAGTGTACATTGTGTCCCAACTAATGAGCGGCTCACATTATTATCTAAGCATGGCTATGGCTATGACTGACACACAGCCTTAACTCCTGACTTAGTCTTCATCAGCCACTTGCATCAGGGGCCATGAGAACTTGATTCATAGGCTCACTCATAAGGCAACATCCAAATGGGATGTTATAACCAGACACAGAGGCCATCTGGGTACATGTCTAATCATGTTTTAGTGGCATCTTAAGAAAACCAAATTTATCACATTAGGAGAGAACAAGAGAATAACATGTAATTCAAGGCAAGGGATTTTTTGTTTTTTATTTATTTGTTTAAAAGAACTATAAAAGGGCTTTGAGTATAGCTTAGTAGTAGAACAACTTGCTAGCATGTGGAAAGCCCTGGATTCAGTCCCCAGAAACTGGGGGGGAAAAACTTTAAAAGTACCATAATCCTTACATGTAGCCCACCTCTTCCCTGCACCAGTCACCAAAATCGGGTAAAGAGACACTAGAAAGGATTAGTTCAGTTCTGTTATGATCTATGCACATCAAAATGGCTCCACAGCATGAGTTACAAATCAAGGACTCAGTTTCTTTCTCAGCTGGGCCACCTGTACCATTTATGCTTTTCCAATCTTGTCCATGTGAAACTGTTTGGGAGGAATGCCACACCTGCTACTTGATTAGTGGTCCTATTTCCTGAAAATATTACATGGTCAAAAGCAGGTTTTGGAGCTACAGACCAAGTTTAAATCCAGGCTCCACCGTTTTCTATAGACTTTCAATCTATAAAATTATAATAAAAGCACTTTCTTTCCTGAGCTGTTCAGGGGTGAGATATATTAGTGTGGAGCCATGTAGCAAAGTACTGGACATGAGTTGGCTGCTGTGCTCCTTAAGTGCATTGTTCATCATAAGATGTCAGCTCATCTTTTATCACCTGCAACCCAAATTCTCCATGCTTAGCAAGGCCAGTGGAGAGGGAAGTCTGGCTGAGTACCATCAGTGTCAGAAGCAGCCCCTTAAGGTTATTGAGAATGGGAGCACAATCTTAGAAACCATTGCCTTTCTCACCTTGAGGGAAGAATCGCCCCAGCTATGATGACAGGC
Organism: Onychomys torridus; assembly: GCF_903995425.1. Taxonomy (NCBI): domain Eukaryota; kingdom Metazoa; phylum Chordata; class Mammalia; order Rodentia; family Cricetidae; genus Onychomys; species Onychomys torridus. The sequence continues at coordinate 120,935,313 of NC_050443.1, forward strand.
TAAGATGTCAGGCCAGGCTAGGGAGGTACAGGGGTGGCTGCAGCTGCTTCAGCAACCTTAAAATCAACTCAACTAGTTAAAATTTATGTGTAACCTTCTTTATGCTGCTGATTTTCTACTGACTCTTTGTTGGTTTAGGTTAAGGAAGAATCACCTTTGTAAACAGAAAACTACTATTCATAAGTAAAAGTAGTTACTCCAAATGCTCAAGTAAACTATAAAGTCTCTACATTGTTTAGCTCTTTGCCTACTCACTCACCCATCTTTCTCTTACATTTTTAAATTAACTTCTTGGTGTTTTTAAGGGCACTCACTACTGATTTAGGTGAGAGATGACTTTTTTTTAACATTCTAGTTTTAGGTAACTACATATTGACATACACCTGTAAGAAATAGCAAAGAGATTCCCTTTGGCCCTTGGCCACTTTCCCCTAGTGACATCTTCAGAACTATAGGAGCCTATCAAGCTTAGAGTACAGTGCTACTGCAGAATGTTTCTGTGGCCTCAAGAGCCCATATAGATAGCCACTTCATGGCACCCCATGTCCTCCAGCCTAAATGCCCTGAGCCCCTGGCAACTACTAACCTGTACTTCATTTACATATTTCTATATTTATTTATTTATTTTGAGTCAGGGTCTCATTATATACCCTTAGATAGACTAGAACTCAGAGAGTCACCTGCCTCTACCCCTTGAGTGCTTTGATTAAAGGCATATACCACACCACACATGGCATTATGGAAATGTTCCTTGAATTGAGCCAAGTAGCATGCCATCTTTGAATGAAGATGAAGCCCTTCCTCTCCCCACCTCTGAGATTCTTGCTATGACCTTAATCCGGGTCTATATTTTTGTTTAACTACCAGACTTTCTTTGCTAATATTTAAGAGTTTTGCACTAACCATCATAGTTTTGATAGGTATATGTTCTTTTATCATGTTAGCATTGTCAGATTAGCATATCAGTGGAATTTTTACTCCAAAGAGATTTTAGAAGATGTCATTGAGAATATTATCATTTTATTAAATTGATAAAAAATAAAAGAGAAAAAAGATCCAAAAAGAAAATTCTTCTACAATTCCATTTTATAATGCTATAAGGACTCCTAGGAAAATATTTTAATGCTATCTTAGGGGGATAGAGTGGCTAGAAAGAGGCCCATAAGCTTTCATTGAAGACAGATGCAGACCTAGCATCAGGAGGCAGAAACAGGAAGATTTCTTCTGCGAGTTCTAGGCCAACCATTCTATTCTGTTTTATCTATCTCTCCAACTCTGGGAACCCCTAGTCTTATAAGTCACTGTTCACCGCCATGTAGAGGTAGGTTCTTGGAGCTTGGATAAATAAAAAGATTGGTGATCTGGGGACAATGGAAACAGGTGACTTTAATGTCCACAGACTCTATGGTAGGAAGTGAGGCTTTGGTTAAACCAAAGTGGTTCCTACTAGGCCACTATGAAGCCTAGAAATAATATGGTTTTCCCTAGGACAACATTTCTGGGTTTTTTAGCTGTGCACTACAAATAAATGTACGCACAAATGATGGGCACACACATACAGTGTACTCATCTCAAAAAGGATGGCTCTCAAATCCCATGGCTCTAAAAGCTGGTTCAAGGCTGAACAAAGCTGATGTGTGACAGATACGGGCTCTTGGAGCTGGAAGAAGCTAGAAAACTCAGTGCAATCAATACCTTGCACACAAGTAGAGGAAAACTTGCTCTTTTCTTTTGGGTACCAGACCTCCACTAGAACCCATCAGATTCATCTAGAAGGGGCCCTAGGGACAAGAGTAACAGGACAGTTCTGGTTTTACCATTGGCATCTGGGTATTCTAAAAGAACTGCCACTCTATTCTTTAAGAAGAAAACATACTCACTCTGAGCACACTGTCAGTCTGAAGAATAATCCTGAGCTAATACTACTTAGAGTTTTCAGGCATTATGCTGAGTGCTTTATACACATCACTTCACTAATCCTCAAAGCAGTTTCTGACATATGAATACTATCTATCATTTCTGATTTAGAGATAATCAAACTGAAACTAGAGTGATCAAGGGCCCAAGTCACAAAGCCAGGGAGCAGTTGATCTGCTGAAGGCGCCCCTAGCTCCCATAACATTCTCTTGGCATTGTCTTTAAACATTCTAAGCTCTCTTCTCACCTTCACAAGCCAGGGCTGATTTCTTAGGCTGAACTATGCCTAAGCTATTTCTAAGCTTCAGGCTGAGCCATGGAGAACTGCACCTCAGCCCTCATTTTTAATGTATAACTGCATGTTTGTTGTAGAGTTTACCAACTCTGTCGATCCCATTCAAGGTCCATGAGGGCAGACACTGACCACTTCCATTCAGTGTTTTATCTTCAGTGTTTAATCTACTTGGAGCCCATTGTGGACCTTCCGTGAATGTTTGATGAAGAAATAAATGAACATATAAATGGCTGAGATCTCACACCTAATCAGTCAGGTTCTAGGACCCAGGCTGGGGCTGGAAAAGCTGTTTTAGGCCCTGCTAGTACCAGAAACATCTTGAAGGAGCACCAAGGCTTCAAAGCTCCCCACCAGAAGCTATCTCACCACAATTATTACTCTTACAGCCTGCTCCTTTCTGTTTGCCACTCTGGAAAGGTAGGCACCAGAAGTACAGTGATTTTTTGGTGATTCTCCTGGGAGGATTTCACATGGAAGGAACCATCTCGGTTTTTGTAGATCAAAGCTTGGGGCAGCAGATGTTTTTAAGTCATATCAGCAACCCCTGGCATCTAGATACACACAGGAAACCCACTCTACAGTTTAGGTAAAGAAAACACACCGGTGCCTTAGGGCTGGTAGATCACCTGCCACATGTTTGTGTGTTTATACTCTCAGCACTGGGTAGAACTAACTAGGCTCTCTCTCCTGAGGAAACAAGACTTCTGTTGCTGCTTAGCAATAAGACTCTCATTAGTCAAAGCCCAGGGGCCTTGGGATGCCCTAGTTCCCACTAACGCAGAAGCACAGCAAAAGGCCAGTCTTAAGAATGAGCCAGGCGGCCGTGGTGGCACACACCTTTAATCCCAGCACTTGGGAGGCAGAGGCAGGCGGATCTCTGTGAGTTCAAGGCCAGCCTGGGCTACAGAGTGAGTTCTAGGAAAGACACAAAGCTATACAGAGAAACTCTGTCTCGAAGAAAAAAAAAAAAAAAAAAAAAGAATGAACCAGCATCAAGACTAAAGGTTCCCACTGAGGGTACAATGGGTAATGGGGCTGGAAGGGGAGGGTGGAGCACAGGTCCCCAACCTTCTAGAACTGTCAGCCTGAAGAACTGGCAAGACCAGGCACATAGAGGCTAGGTTCTCCCATATGCACACTAGGCCATCAGATCTGCCACTACTATCTGCAAATGCTGGTTCCTGTGGCTCTGGCTGCTTGCCAAATGGCTGTGCTTTTCTTAGGAATGGGTAACTGGAAAAAGGGAGGAATTGCATTTGATTCCATCAACGACAGTTTTCCTATTGAAACACGACTTGTTAAAGCAGAGGCTTAGTTCAGAGTAAACATTTCACACTGCTAAGGAGAAGTGGAGATTTATGAGCTAGAGCAAGCCTCAGGCATCAGTAGAAACCTTCCTGCTAGCCAGCACCACACACACTGTCCTCAAGTACTAGCATTTCAAATGCTATTCCCATAGCTTGCCCTTCTTCTTGCTGCAGGGAACATCTCTTACTTTTCTTTTTCTCTTCTCTTTCCACTTCTCCTCTCCTCTCCCCTCCCCTCCCTTCCCCTCCCCTCCTCTCCCCTCCCCTCCTCTCCCCTCCCCTCCCCTCCCCTCCCCTCCCCTTCCCTCCTCTCTCTCTCTCTCTCTCTCTCTCTCTCTCTCTCTCTCTCTCTCTCTCTCTCTCGACCAGAGTCCTGGCCTAAACCCCTGAGCCTCCTTGTTCTTTCTCTGGGTTCTTCTGGGTGCATGAGGCCTCTAGAGCTAGCTACTCTTGCTCCATGATGCAGATATGATCATAGCCGGTTGTGTTAAGTGAAGAGTTGCTTCTTCTAGGCCATGTGCACAGAAGATGACCAAAGATATACATTGGCATTTTCCTGGTAAGTCAAACCTTGACAACTGCCTTTGCCTCTGTGCATTAAGAACAACTTCCTTGTCAACCTGCCTTTCCTTGGGAAGTACCAGCTCAAAAGGCTCATATATGGCACAGCCATGTTTAATCCTTCACACCGGCTCTTAAGGGAATGGCTTCCATTGAAGAATGGGGCACATCACAGAACTTGAGAAGACAAGTACCCACTAGTTTTTGGTCAGGCACTGTCTATTATTGACTTTATCCAGTCCAAGCAATTCACCCCACTTCTGTCATGGCAGTCTCTCTTCTGAAATGGCCCATGGTGAGATGAAGGCATAGGCCAGCCACAGACAAGATACGGAGGTCGCCAGGTGGTGGTGGTGCACACCTGTAATCCCAGCACTCGGGAGGCAGAGGCAGGCGGGACCTCTGTGAGTTCGAGGCCAGCCTGGGCTACCGAGTGAGTTCCAGGAAAGGCGCAAAGCTACACAGGGAAACCCTGTCTCGAAACCACATATATGTGTGTGTGTGTGTGTGTGTGTGTGTGTGTGTGTGTGTGTGTGTGTGTCAGTCCCCAGCAGCATCCTCTATCTTGTGAGGAAGAGTAGTGTTCATGGCTTTCTGACCACCCTCCCCTTCTCTTCCACCTTTTCACTTCTGGGTGGTGGGCAACAGATTTACTTCCTGTGTCCTTTAAGTGACTTTGGCAAAAAAAAAAAAAAAAAAAGAGTAACCCCCCCTCATCTGTAGAACAATACTTGAAGATAGCCTTGTTGAAGTTGGAAGCCAACTGAGTACTTGCTTTGACTGAGATATGTTGGGAGGGAAGGCCTCAACTAGGGCACGATCACATCACACGATCATATGTCTCCACCAGGGCCTCCCATGATTCAGCCCGCTACAAAGAGCACTTTGGTACTCAGATAGATTTCTCTAAAGATTGTTTTCTTTCTCTATAATCATAAAAATGGCCAGTGTTGACAGTAAAGCATGAAGCATGAGCCTTCTGGTATTTTCAATGCCTCTCAATTATCTACTCTTTCCTGCTGAGCCTGTTCCGGCCTGGTTATGTGACCATGCCCTGAAACATGGGGCAAACATCCCATCTTGGTAGTGCTGCTGGCCCAGGAGGATATCCCTGAGACCACACTGCATTCTCTTTGGCCAGTCCTGTGAGCTCTAGGATGAGGAAGGAACATGCTCACTAGGGCTTACCAGCAGCGCCAGGACATCCCAATGCAGCTGACAAATGTTGATGCCTATGCCCAGAGACTCTAGACTGTCAGATTTTCTCTACTGTTTCTACATAACCCCTACACTCCCTACAGTCATCTCTTAGTAGTATTGGAGTACAACTTAGTAGTACTGTTACTGCAGAGACAGCTGTAGGTGCTGGGACTTTCCTCATCAACACATTCGTTCTCAGGCCCAATTTGAGGCTACACAGAACATACATGTTATGCTACATATGGGACCCCACCGGATGGCAAACACATGCTGTAAGCTTTAAAACAAATCCTATGTCATCAGCCTCATTTCCAGCCCAAAACCAGTAATTGCCAACTATAAACCTATACCCCAAGCAGCTCTGCACATCCCCAAAAAGTATGAAAAGGGACTCAAGAGATACTACATGCACTGGAGAGGCCCTCATGTGTGTATAACTGGTGACCACCCTGAAGGGTAGAGGTAGCCCAGTCCAGGTCCATAAGGGTCTTATAGCATACCTGGTCCATCACATCATCCTGGTAAATAAAGGTAACAACAACAACAACCCCTCCCCCAAATCAAGCCTGGGGTTGCTGAGACTCAGTGCAAAACCTGATAGTCCAACTCTAAAGGGTGGGATTAGAAACCCTGAGTAGGGTAGGGTATCCTTAGCCTACAAATTGCACATGAGAGCCAGAAGCCACCAAAAGCCCATGTTAGTCAGGGGGTATGCTGGTGCTAGCATAAATGTGACTTCCATTTCTGGGTTTCCTGCCCCCTCAGCTTGGGAGGTGCTGAATCCTCAGGCCTTCTCAGTGCTTTGCTTGAGGCCTGGGAACAGTCTAGGGCAGCTTGGTCTACACTGGGCCGCTACTTAGGCTTCAGTGTGCAATCCACAAAAGGCCTAGAGGATACACAGCTGATGGGGAATGAGGGGTAGGCATCCTATCTTTACTTTTCTTGCCCTCCCCACAACTAGTCAGGTCTCAGGGGAACCCAAGGTAGTGTTCTGCTGGGGTGAGAAATGCTAAGATTTTAAACTACTATCAGCCTGCTATGAGGGAGCCCCTCTGATGGCTAGACATGCCCTGAAGCCAACAAGCCCAGCCCTTTGTGGCATCAACAAGTTGAAAATCAAACCCTGGTCCCTGAGGTTCCTGGTTCCTCAAAGGCCAGAATGGGGTAGCATGTGGCTATCCTTGGTAGGATGGAAAATCCCCAGCCCAGGCAGCTGAGCAGAGCTGCCGCTTTTTTCCCACTCACTGGGGGTCAGTGAGGAATGCTTCTAGTTTCCCTTTGATGTTTCCCTGAATGAGGGCAGGGTCAGCACCCCTCTGTGCTCTGAAAGGTTAGACTATGCTCCCTAGACGTTGGTGCTTCTGGGACCACAGTATACTGGAGTCAAGCAGGGGACCCAGCAGGGGTGGAGAGGGAGGCAGAAGTGGGCAGACAGAGAGTAATTTCCCCTGGGCCTTTGCAGAGACTTCTGGGGGGTCTCCTCTAAACTTGCTTACACAAGGCTGCTAGAGCTGGAAGGAAGGTACTGTAACAAGTCACTGTTCAAACATACCTAAAAGCTGGGATCCCATCTGAGCAGCCTGACTCCGAGTTCCTTCTGTACAGACACAATACATCCTCATTCCCAACAGCCAAATAGTCTGCCACCCAAAACATAGGTGCTGGAGACAGGGAAGCATAGTACAAGATCAGCAATAAAGCAGGTAGCTGAACAGATATGAAGGGCCTCTCCACACAGGTGCCTCATAAGGCCTAAGGCTTGTAGAGTCTTCAAATCCTAAACCAGGGTATACTATAATTTCTCCAAGTCTTTGAGAAGCAGTTACTTCCTCCTCCAGTGGCTCTTGTGCCTAAGAAGAGGGTGGAATGCCTGCCTGCCTTCACAGGAAGGCCTTTAAGCCCTCCACTCTCCCTTTTATGTGCAAACTGTTTAACTGGCTGACTTTGATGCAGTGGGTTAAGCCCAGCAGCAGCTTTGAAGTCAGCCCTGCAGACTGAGGGTTCCACCAGCTCTGCGTAGATAATCTCTCATCTGCACCCTAAGACTCAGTGCCACCCTCAGGTTATCCCTCTAAAACTTAAGGCCTTTCAAGTGGCTTTGGGAAGAAGTGCCTATGGGAGGAGAAGAAGCCCACCCTTAAGAAGGGAATGAAGAGGAGGACAGCACTGTGTAGGGTGATGGCCCCCTTGGCAGCCTCTGGAGAACTCCAGGCAGTACTGTTCTCAGCATTTAGGCCTCTGTGGGAAGGATAGAATGAAGAACATAAACATTTGTTGTAGTGGCTATTTTCTGGATTATTGAGACTTAGGAATTTTAAGAAACAGAATCAAGAGGAGATATGTAGTCTACTGGAGCAAGCCTGGGCAGGATGAATGGCTGGTAGAGGCATCTGTCTTTGCATATGGACAAGCTCCATCTTTTTACAGCAAGTTAGTGGTAGGGTATTTGGTGCTAAGGCAACCCAGGCAGGAAGGGAACTGGTACCTTATTATGGTGTCCTGGGGCCTTTCTACATACCTACCATGGTATTAAGCACCCACACCTATATGTCCAGCTTATTCTCAGGGATGGCCTCCAACTGCTCCAGACCCTGGCACTCCTAGCCTGCCTTTCCCAACCTGTGATACCTGTGACTTGCTTTAGAATGTAACTTCTTGGAAGACTTTTGCCCAAGCAGAGGGCTGGGAGAACAGGACCTGTCTCTCTACTCCTACTGAAACTGCTTCTATGAAAGTGTGAACCAAGAGCACTTTCTCTGCCAAGGTTAAGACAGGATGTGCCCTTCTACAGACATGGAGTGCTGGTTTCCCCAGAGGCAGGACTCATGTCAGGCAGTTATTTCCATCATGTCAGGCACCTGTTGGTCTCAGACAGGTCTTTCTGTGTAGCATGCTTTCATTTGCTATACTCTTTCTTGTGCTCTTACAAGTTTTAATTCCCATCCACAGAACCTGAAGTCCACAATGCCTAACAGTAGTTAAAGAGCACTAGAACTGCTGGTATGGCTGTCTGGCATGGGCCATGTGGCTGGCTGAGAGGGGTACTGATACCCTTAGAAAAGCTGGGATCCTAGAGAGCTAGGATGAGGTGGGTGACACCAGAAGGCTGAGTCCTTGGACTTCAGGAATAGCCATGGATCTATGTAGGTCTCAGGATCTATTACAAGGTAGATGCCACACAGACGAAGAGAAGGACAAGGAGAAACATTGGGTCCTGACTGGGAATAGGATCGATGTGTGGGCACAGTGATTGTATATATTTGTGACAGTACCTCTAGGTATGAAATGCCATCTCTCAAAAGTTCTGAGTGGTTAAGGATAGGGTATGACCCTGAAACCCTTAAGGTAGGTATAACTTAGCAGGAAGATTAACGGGAACACTGACCTCAGGCCTCAAGGAGGGAGTGCTTCCCTTCCACTGTTGGGAGCTTATTTTTAAAGTCTGAGCCACTTTTCCCACCCAGGTTTTGCCATACAGTCCCTGCTCTTTTACAGTGACCTGGAAAGTTCATTTGGGGATTACAGTAATATTAGCAAAACTCACTAAACCCTGGGCAAAGGGCAGAGGATGAAACCTTGATCTGGCACATGGACGAGGGAGGGATCAGAGCCTCTAATCTAATGTACATCTTTCCTAGACATATGAGGTGAAGCCTGCACAGAGCAGGCATAGAGTATGTGCTGGCCTCTGACCTCTGAGCCTTTGGAAGGGACACTCGGGGCTCAGCTGTGTTTAAAAATTAGCTAGTAGAAGAAGTGGAGGATCTACAGTTAACAACTTTTTGAAGAATCTCTGAAGGCTGTTTGAACAGTTAATCAGGAATAAAAAACAAGAAAGAGACCTCTTCCGCCAAAGGACTGTTGTCCCTTGCACCTTGAACCCTGGTCGTGCCCTGTTTGGCTTGGGCCTTTGGGTCTGAGCAATAAAGCTCAGAAACTGCTAACTTTGGAGCCTACCAAAATCTCCTTACCCCATGTTCCCCTTCCCCCCAGCCTCCAATGTTGGCAGCCTCTTTGTTTTTCATCTCAGCCTATTCAAGGCCATTTTTTAAAGCTTTCTCAGCTTTGCATTAAAATGGGTAGAAGGATTTTCCATCATTCCAAGATTGTGAAATACTTCAGGAAGGACGGAGGCCTCCTGAGGGAGGTGACCCTCCTGCACATTTTATGGAGAAGTTCTCTTTGCTACCCTGATTCTAGGAACACAGAGAGAAAACAGAACCACTGAGGAATATGGACTCCTCTCTAGTTGTCCTGGAGAAAGGCAGATGTCAGTCATCCTGGCAGGAGGGCATTACCGTCTCCTTGCTATCTACTGGCCACCCTCAGAAGACTAGACACTGACTCCATGTGACCTCTGCAAGAATGGGCTTCTTTTTTCTATTTGTCCCATGCTGGTTGTCTTGCCAGCCTGCTGGCTCTGTCCCCAGTTTCACTGCCCGCTAAGATGGTCCCCTCAGCACCAGGAACTCCTGGACTGACCACCATCTTTCCGGTGGATGGACCCCCTATATCTATCTACTTCATATCTCATTCCCCCCCCAACTTACTGTTCCTCCTCTAATGAAAGTTCTTCCAGTAGCATAAGCCTGAAACCGAGGAACCATGTCCAAGACCTCCTCTCCTAGCTGCCCCACCTAGTCCATTACCAAGCCAGGCAGATCACTTTACTCCTCCTCCTTTTGTATTGTCAATGCCCTGGTAAGGCACGCCTTCCAGATTGTAACTCACTAGCTTCATTCCCTTCCCATTCATTCTCCTCCCAGCAAGAAAAATCCTTTTAAAGTTTGGATTCCACTTAGTTCCCTGAGTGTGAGACCCTTAACAGCTCTTGGTGGTCTCAGAACAAGCCCAAGAGCCTCACAGGAAGCAGGGCCTGGAGCTCCAGACCCCAGTTTGGAAACCTAGCTTCTTTCTCTCTCATTCCCTCCTTCGCACTGCCTTCCTGGTCTTAGTACCTCACTAGGATTCCAGATTGGTTCTGGCTGGTTCCTGATAGGCCTCTCTCGGTATCTCCAGCTCAGCTCTGTGTATAACCAAACACAGGCCCCACAGGACAGGCATGACTTGACTCCTGTAAAATCCCTCCACCTTGAGCCAATTGTGTGATGTATGGTAGACTTTCAACAAGTAAGTGTTGAATGGCTGAGTCTATAAAATGGGGCAATAATCACTTTCCTGCCTCCTACACATAATTCACTTCCTGGAAAGGTTCTGTACCATACAGACACTATATACTGACTAAAAGTCAGCTATGATGTAACCTTAGAATAACTCAACATGTAGGCTGCTTATGCCTATGCCTACGACTAAGTTTCCTACCATCAGACCATACTCCCAGCTCCCAGAGGGAACAGGGCCTAGAGCGCTTTGTAAACAAGACTGCAGAATAAAGAAACACATGCTCCTTCAGGTATGTTAGGAGGTTAAGAGGTTTAAATCTTCCAATTGGCCATACTAAGGAATGGCTTCTTAATCCATAAAAGCCATATGCTTCAGAAATTAATTTGCTGTCACACTAGAAGTCCTCATACCCCTCCCCTAGTCTCTGTCTGTCTCTGTCTCTCTGTCTGTCTCTCTCTCTCTCTGTGTCTCTGTCTCTCTCTCTCTCTCTCTCTCTCACTTACACATATACACAGAGAATGGAAGGTGGATATTGTTCTGTTGATTAATTCAGACCATCTCTATACTCCAGTTGGACCCTCTTTTGGAAGGACCATATTGCAAAGCCCAGGGTCACCTGTATAGACACTGTAACTATCCCTGGAAGCCAGCAGGCCTCAACCCTCCCTCCTTTATCTCTGCATCTTTGCCCATGCAGAACTTTCACAGGGCTCAGTCAACCTGGACAACAGCCTGAGTAGTGGGTCTGGATTTGAGCTAAGGACAAACTGGTATGCTTGGCCCTGCCCCCTTCCTATTCTCAGAAGCTAATTGCCACAATTAGCATTATTAGGAGAAAGGCCAATTAGATCAGTTTCTTCTCCTGGCTAAAGCTAGGACTGCCAGGGAGAGTGAGCCCAAGACTCTTCAAGGAGCTGGGAGTCTTCCATAAAGGAAGCCACATTTAAATTGCAAACAAGGGTCTCAGGGCCTAGGACAGGCTCAGGGAAGCTTTTAGTTCCCTGTGGGAGAGGCTAGGGAGTTCTGTGCTCTAATCTCTCAGGCCTTCCTGAGGGCTCTGATCAGGACCCTGGGAGTCTGAGCTCCGGCCAGTGACCCAGACTTTCTGGGGCCAGGCAGCATAGAGGATCATGGCAAAGGCTGATATCAGAGGCAAGCACAGAGAAAGGAAACCAAGTATTAGAGGCCACCCACTTACTCTCCCCAACCAGCCTTCTCTGAAGCAAACAATCTTCTCCTCCTAAGTGTACTGTAAACTTCTGGACCCATTGTTCACAAGAGCCACTTACTAGTCTGTACTAACTGGAGGTAGTGAGAAGACCCAACCCAGCCTCTTTCCAGGCCATCTCCAACCTGGGAAAGCCACAGGTGCCAATGCTATCCACAACTTAGGAACTGAAGCTAAAAGATTGCTGTAACTGGACTTGTAATTGGGGTTGAAGGTATTTCAGTAGCTAAGAATACTTGCTGCTCTTGTAGAGGACCTAAGTTCCAGGGGATGTGATCCCCTCGTCTGTCCTCCATGGATCCCAGGCACATACATGATACACATGCATACATGCAGACAAGACATTCATACACATAAAATATAAATGGGGCTCTATTTGTTCATTTGTTGTTGTTTTACGATTGTTCTAACTAAAGATTTTAAAGGAATCCCATAGTTTGTGGGGACAGAAATTACCTGCCAAACTATTTATACCACTGAGCAGAGATGGGGTGCTTCTATTATGCAGACATAGGCCAGGGTCTTTCTCACAGGGGCCATGAGGCTATGAATTTGGTACAAGGCAGGATGTAGGCCAGGGCCTGCTGCGTTTAAAGGGTCAGAGCAGAAAGGCCTTCCAGCTCCTTGAAACAAGTCTAAGGCAGTCCTAGCAGGCAATGCCCCCACCCCCACCTCCCAGGGGCTATATGGTAACCTTAGGAGTCATGTTCTGTTATCACAACTGTGAGGGGATTTCTTTTACTAGGTTAAATGCCATTTAGGTTGCTAAACATTCTACAAAGTAAAGCACCTACCCCGATCCCATCCCTGATCCTGCAGCAAATATCCCAAGGTGGCAGTTAAGAAACCCTCACTAGCCAGGCGGTGGTGGCGCACACCTTTAATCCAAGTACTCGGGAGGCAGAGTCAGGCAGATCTCTGTGAGTTCGAGGCCAGCCTGAGCTAGAGTGAGTTCCAAGAAAGGCTCCAAAGAAACTCTGTCTTAAAAAAAAAAAAAAAAAACCAGAAGACAGAGAGAAACCCTCACCATTTACTTTCTCACTGAGTTCTGAAAGTATTGAAAGAACACTTTCCTGGCCTGATCTCTCCTCTCATTCAACAAATCAATGAAGCCATTCACCAGAAATATGTAACATACCTGCATAGTGCTAACCCTAGAGAGAGGTCACAGGACCTCTCTTCTAGGGGAAGAGACAGGCAACCAACTTAAGTGGATGCCTAAGGAACAAGAAAAATACCAGTGTAGCCCACACTTCAGAGACTGAGCTAACAAGTAGCCGAAGAAACTGACTGATATGGCAGGTTGAAAAAGGCATTTCTACTGATATAGGCAGATTACAGGAAAATGCAAGCCAGGCAGGGTGGCTAACCTTAAGACCCTGTGGTGAGAAGAATACTTTGTAACAAAATAAAAGAATGTTGGTGTTGGGCTGGCTCACTGGATACAGTAATTGCTGGGAATTATGATTGCTAGAATTCATGAAAACCTGAGTTGGGAACCCCAGGTGTGGTAACACATGCCTACAATCCTAGCACTGGAATTGTAAGTCACAGACACTAAGATCCTAAAGGGCTCACTGACCAGTCAGTAAAGACAAAATGGTGAACTCCAGGAACAGTGAGAGAACCTGTCTTAAATAGTAAAGTAGAAAGTGATAGAGGAAGACACCCAGTGTCAACCTCTGGACTCCACAAATGCATGCACCTAGAAGAGCAGCCACATGCATATGTGCACAAATGCACAAATCACATAAACACACAAAGAATACTGGTGAGGTCAGAGCTCAGCAAGAGAGGAAGAAATGGTCAGAGTCCAAGGCAAGCCAATCTTGTAAATATCTGATGTTCCTAGAAATAGGAGTCAACAGAGGGTATCTGGCAGGAGAGTGATAGATGCACATTTATTCCTTCATCCTTGGCTTTTGGATTCTGGTGCATAGCACACAGAATAAATCCCAGCCTTCAGCCCATAAAACACTGTTACCTTGGAAGGGTCTGTTTAAAACTACCACTTTGCTCCTTCCACGCTTTTTCATTCTATCTCTATCCTGTACCACCACCCGCAGCTCCCTTCCACTCAGACAGCTGCTCCAGAGTAATTTATTTATATCATTGTATGTATGTATGGCATGCCCTGTTACTGCAGGTCTGGGTGGTGTGTAATTTTAATTTAAACAGAGGCATGTACTGAAACCTTCCTTCTGTTTGGTGTTTGTGTCACTCAGCACTGTTTCTATGTGTCTCCATCTTGTGAAGTGTACATCTAGTCCCCTGCTTCTAACCACAGCAACCAGAGCCAAATGCCCACCACCCCACCACCCCCAGGCCATGCTGTGCTGAGCAGGCACACACAGCCTCTCCTTGTTCTGGGGGAGAACTGCTCCAGCATGTTTACTCAGGAGGGAAACTGTTGCGCCGCAGGTATAAAATATTTTATTTGAGGAAAAAATGCTGGCCAGCTTTCCAGAATGTCTGTGCTGGTCTCCCTTCTCACCTGCAGCAGGCAGGGAGGCTTGTTCCCTACCTTCTGCCAACACTTGGCATTACCCTCCTTTCTAAGGCTTCTTTCTCATAAGAAAAATAAATGTCACTTTGATTTGCATTTTTCTGGTGACTTAAGTTTGGGCATATTTTCACCGTTAACCCTCCAGGTTACTTGTCATCTTTTTCTCACTGATTTGCAGGGCTTTCTCATCATCTTAACTGCTGTTCTCTAGTTTTAGTACTTCAGTTATCTTTTAGTTTGTCAATTACATTTGTGAAAGAATTAAAAGGTGAATCATGCCTTTCTATCAGAAATAGAGGCACTGGCCATGGTGGATTTGTTTAATAGAAATCCTTAATTTGCATCATTTATTCAAGTTCATAAATGTTAGTCTTAAGATTTGTCCTGCTTAAGACCTCTATGCCACTTTGAACCAGGAAATTATTCTCCATAGTTTTTCTCACTAAGTAAATATCAACTACCTTTCACTTCAAATTTTTTGGTCTATTTGAAGCTCACTTTTTGGGGGGACTCAGAAATCCACAGAATTTATCTATTTTACTCATTTTCTAACATCTTCCAAGTAGATATGTGGTGGCATTTTTAGCACATGTCACCTTCTCTAGACTCAGCACTGAGCTCTTGAGCTCTCTTCTGGGTCTTTGTCACTACGCCCTTCTGGCTGCTAAGGCATGGAATGTTATTTCAAAGTTCACTTGGCATTTTTAGATCTTTTACTTTCACAAAAATTATTGAGGAATACATGTTAAACCCTCCAACTAGAAATCTGACGGCAATCTAACTGAATTTATAGATCTGCAAAATACTGAGGTTTCTAATGCTAAATTTTCCCATCCAAGAAAATGGATGTCTCTGCCTTCCTTTATCCTCCAATGGGAATTTACATTTTTTCCCATAAACATCATCTTTTAAAAAAACATTTAGACCAGAAAATTTCATTGCTATTCTAATTGCTATCTTAGCACACGCCTTCCATCTTTTAAATTACTATTGCTATAAAGAAATGTGGTTGGTTTGTTGTTTGTTTGCATATATATCCACACAAGATATATATATATACACCCAAAACATTTGCTAAAATATTTCTTTAGTTGCAAAACTATTTATTTTTCAGGTAGCTCAGCAGTTTTCAAAGCCCAAAGATTCCCAAGAAGCATACTCAGACCTTCTCAAGAAAGGTCATAGAAGGTCTTAGGAAAAGTATTTTCATGATACTCAGACCTGTCTGCCTTTTCTATTTTGACTCTCACAAAGTCAGAGTTTTCCAAAGGTATGACCTCACTGGAAATATACTTATGCAGCTCTATGTTTTAATTTCTAAGAATGTAACTACCAATAGATATAATCTATCTAAAGAAATAAATTTAAATTGGGGGGGGGGCGATTAATGATTTTTAAGTGCACAAATGTAACACCAAAATGTTTGCAAACTCCAGTATAAAAAATTCCTCTGATCTGTAAATAATTAGTAATTAAATAATTTCACTCTTTCTACCACAAGGGCCTCACATCTCCATTTCTTTTCTTTATATTAGAAAGTGGCTAGGATAATACCCTTGACCTGTTCCTTATCTTACAAAGGATAATACAGTTTCTCCCTTAAGTTTACCAGAAAGTTAAGTTTAGATATATACTGAATCAAGTTAGAGAAGTTTTCTTCTAGTTCTGGCTGTCTATGTAATGTCCTCCAGCCCCCTCAAATACATACATAGGTGTTAAACTTCATCATATAAATTTTCTGCCTCTATTGAGAGAACTGTATGGTTTTTCTCCTGTAGTCTCTTAATGCTGTGAGTTACATGGATAGATATGGGATCATCTTTACATTCCAAGGAGAAATCCCACTTGTTTAGGAACTGTTGATTAATACACTGTTGAATTCAGTTAGCTAATATTGTACATGGCACTTGTACATCAATTTTCATCGGAGAAATGGCTCATTTTTTTTTTTTAATTTGTGCTCTCCTTATTTGAATGTGGACATGCTCTGATTCGAAATTTTAAAAGATCCTTCTAGCTGGAGCATAAATCCTGAAACAGATCCACTTTTTTCTTCAGTATGTTTGGTAACACATTAAAATAGAACCAGAATCAAGCAATCCAATCCTTAAATTTTTCTCCTAGTGAGTATCTGGAAAACAGGTGCAGAAATGGATCATTTGAGACACCATAGAAATCTGGTTAATCCTGCCTGCCTGCTTTCCTTAATCAAGTATTGCCTGAGGATGGCTGTGTGTTAGGCTCATGACTGGGTGTGGGGCAAGTAATAGAGAAAAGAACAAAAAAAGTCCCCTTTGGTAGTTTCTAACTAACAAAGGGTACATAGTTTGAGAAAAGATTTGTACATCATTTGTGCCTATTACTACTGAAAAACTTTTTGCACTTTCTGATCATATAAGATAAAACTATTTTTATCCAATAAATTACTCCCTTTTATGCCAAGAATGGTTCTGATGGACAACACTCATCCCCATTTTACAGAAAAGGGAATGTGGCCAGCCAGGAGGAACAAAATGGAGGGCTGAGATTTGCACCCTGGCTTTGGTGATCCTTTAATCAACTCTGATCCACAGATGACAAAGATTTTTATACACTACTTCTTAAAATGTGATCCATATTCGCTAAAAACCAGACTCTTTATATTTCAGTCCTGATCCCCAACTTTAATTCTTTCTGGACTCCCCAGTCAGGTCCCTGAATATAGCTCAAAACCCTCAGTATAGTCCCCAAAAGGGACCTGAGACTCTTGGATCTCAACTCAAAACCATAGGAAGGGATCAAATCCCAACGGAGAATCTGGAGGTAACTGGCAGTTCAATTCTATTTCCTCACTTGGGACTAACTAATCCAGCATTTCTCAAATTGTAGGTTGCGGCCCCCATTGGGTCCAATGATCCTTTCACAGGGGTCACCTAAGACTATGGGAAAACACAAATATTTACATTACAATTCATAACCGTAGCAAAATTACAGTTACAAAGTAGCAATGAAAATCATTTTATGGTTGGGGAGTCATCACAACATGGGGAACTGTATTAAAGGGTCACAACATTAGGAAGGCCAAGAACCACTGCCAGATCCCAATCCTGAAACACAATGGACTCCACACCTGAATGCTGACTCGCACCTCAACTCGGCTCCAGACTCGGAATCACCCGAATCCCTACTTACCTCCAGTTGCGGCTCTGCTCTGAACTCGAAACAACCGAAGACCCACACAGGTACACACATAGACTCACCCTCGCCCCTCCCCCCCAAACTCAGCTCCAAGAGTCAAATCTCAATTCAGTTTGGAACTCAGAAATAACCAGCCTCCCCCAGACTCAGCTCCGTGATACCCCTCCCCCAACATGTGAGCGCACCCCAAACGAAGCCCCTCTTTTAAAGACAGCCACCACCATCTAGCAAGGCCACCAGACCTTGGCGCGGGCCACGCAGGACTGCGAAGCTTGAGGTGCATCCAAACGGATTCAGCCCCAGTTTGAGTGCGGTCAGACTCAGCCTGGGTTTCAGAACCCCACGGCCTGAGCCTGCGTCCCAGGCCACTCACCTTGAGACTCAACTGACCTCAAGGCCACCCCCTGCCTCTGTGGTCAAGATGAAGAAGGAATCGCGTGGCCGCGAAACGAAGATGGAGCCGAGGCTGCGAAAAAAGATGGAACCGCAGCCTCGAAACGAAGATGGAGCCGAGGCCGCGAAACGAAGATGGAACCGCGGCCGTGAAATGAAGATGGAGCCGCGGCCGTGAAATGAAGATGGAGCCGCGAAAGCGCGGCACGGCATCACCTCAGCTTCTGGCCGCCAGTAGTTGCCGCGTGGGGGCTACCACCATGTGGACCTGCCACTTGAGCGGTGCTGAGGCAACACAGCTTGGAGAGCCACAAAAAAGGGAAAACACACTGAGAAGAGCGCACTGAGGGAGAACCATGCCAAGAACCATGCTGAGGAAAAAGAAGCGCTGAGAACCGAGCTGAGGAGAAAAGCATTCCAGGTAGAGCCACGCTGAGGAAAAGAAGCTCGTTGAGGAAAATGCATTGAGAAAGGCACTGAGGGGACCCGGCTGGCAAAAGAATGCTGAGAAGAAAAGCGGAGCGCGCCAAGGGAGCCGACCAAGCTAAGGGAGCTGACTGCGCCAGGGGAGCCGACCGTACCAAGGCAGCCGACCGCGCCAAGGGAGCCGACCGCGCCAAGGGAGCCGACCAAGCTAAGGGAGCCGACCGTGCCAAGGCAGCCGATCACCAAGGGAGCCGACCGCGCCAAGGCAGCCGACCGCGCCAAAGCAACCGATCACCAAGGCAGTCGACCACGCCAAGGCAGCCGATCACCAAGGCAGCCGACCGCGCCAAAGCAGCCGATCACCAAGGGAGCCGATCGCGCCAAGGCAGCCGATCACCAAGGCAGTCGACCGCGCCGAGGCAGCCGATCACCAAGGGAGCCGACCGCGCCAAGGCAGCCGATCGCCAAGGGAGCCGACCGCGCCGAGGCAGCCGATCGCCAAGGGAGCCGACCGCGCCGAGGCAGCCGATCGCCAAGGGAGCCGACCGCGCCGAGGCAGCCGATCGCCAAGGGAGCCGACCGCGCCGAGGCAGCCGATCGCCAAGGGAGCCGACCGCGCCGAGGCAGCCGATCGCCAAGGGAGCCGACCGCGCCGAGGCAGCCGATCGCCAAGGGAGCCGACCGCGCCGAGGCAGCCGATCGCCAAGGCAGCCGACCGCGCCAAGGCAGCCGATCTCCAAGGGAGCCGACCGCGCTAAGACAGCCGATCTCCAAGGGAGCCCACTGCCCCAGAGCGATCAGCGCCAGAGTGATCCCCACCAGAGTGATCCAAGCTGAAGTAAGCCTCACCAGAGCCATCCGCGCTTAAGCGACCCGAGCTGAGGCAGATCGGACCGTATCGAGGACCACCATGCTGAAACGGATAAGACCTCGCCACGGAGGTCTATGCACAGGAGAAACACTGAGGAGGACCACGTTGAGCAAAGCACACCGAGGAGGGCTGGTCAGGACTGAGGCGAACGGCGCTCTAGTAATCCGAGCTGAGGCACATCCAACCGAGTCGAGAACAACCACGCGGAGGCTGATGACTGATATGACCTCACCATGGAGAACCATGCTGAGGACGACCACGCTGAGCAAAACCACGCTGAGAAGAACCACATGGTGGAGGATCACTCTGAGCAAAGCACACAGAGGCTGACAGGACCGGAACCATGTGGAGGAGAATCACACTGAAGTAATCCAAAATGAGGCAGACCACACCGGATCTGACTGGCCCAAACAGAACCACCACAGACTCTGCAGAGAAGCACCCTCAGGAAAAACGTGCTGTGCTGCTGCGGCCGCGACTGTTCTGCCTAGCGACTGTCCTACCCTGACCTTGGTGACGTGAAAGCCACGGCAGAGTTGATTGGCCAGGTGTTGAGTAATGAAGGGAGACCTACCTCACAATTGGCTGAGCACAGATAGCTCCATGCTGCACATTGTTATTGGCTGAGAGGAAGCAGCCTGATGTTTCTAGGGCTTGGATTGGGTGAGCCTGTCTATACGCTCTACCCCGCTGGGTCCACCATCCCTTGAGGTCTAAGGAATGTGGTCGCCCTACCCCCACCTGTCCTTCTGGCCGAGCCTGGAGCTCATGCTTTTGAATTAGTGTGAGACCAACTGCAGTGTAGCGCCAAGGCAGATCCCTGAAACAGCTACTGTTTCGGAAAGGTTCCATGGCCTAAGATGAGGGGCCTCTGGCCCTGGCCTGACCTTGGAATGCAAAAAGCAATACACTCTCTCCACCCTCTCTGTCTGTCCCCCAGCATCCTCCTGAGGCCGCCATGTTTTTGTTTTGGAGTTGTAGTTTGTGAGTTTTTGTTTGGTTTGGTTGGTTGGTTGGGTTGGGTTGGGTTTTTTCAAGACAAGGTTTCACTGTGTGTAGCCCTGGCTGTCCTGGAACTCACTCTGTAGAACAGGCTGGCCTTGAACTCACAGAGCTTCACCTGCCTCTGCCTCCCTGAGTGCTAGGATTAAAGGTGTGTACCACCCACTGCCTGCGGGGATGTTTGTTTTTCTTATCACCCAGGAAGGTTAGACCTACTTGTGTGTAGGTGAAATGGAGGGGGCCCTGGATCTGTCCAGGTCACAAAGCTAGGTAATGATAGACATGAGATTAGACCCCAGCTACTTTACCTCACTCTAGATTCTCTTGGTTTGGGGTCCTGTCTCTGGAGTGTCCAGGATAGTTCCCACTCTGTCTACTTATTCATGCATCCATTCAGCCCACACGGTCTATGTACCACCCGTGTGCCAGGCATTGAATTAGAACCTGGAGAAACCTGACAAACTAAAGCCAAAAAAGCAAATTTGGAGGACATACCACTTGCCTGGATTCATAAGCAGGGCTGGGGGCAATGTGGACTTCCTGTGCAAATTGTAGTTTTAGCATGTGGGACTCTGGGTATGCTCTCCAAACCACCCCAGAATTGACTTCAAACTAGGGAGTTGAGAGAAGGGGAGGGAAAGCCAGTCCTGTGAGCAGGGCAGGGTGTGGTCATCTAAAGCACGCAGAGGCCATACATCTTAACTGCTTTTGCTGAAAATATACGTCTACAAAAACAGCCAGGAATCTCTCTTGCCAAGGATGACTGACTGACTGGGTTAGGGCTTGGTGGGGTGTTTCTGTTTTGTTTTTCTTTCTTTTCTTTTTCTCCTGCTGTTACTGTTCATCTGGAGAAAAGAGAAAATGGAGTCATGTCCCCAGCATCAGGCAGTTCCTTTCTTACACCCAGAAGCTGTGCCTAGTTCTACCCTACTTCCTGCCAGGCCACACATCTGCTTTGTCTTTCCCCTTTGGGCCCATTTGGAACATGGTACATTTGATTCAAAGGCTGGTCCTACCCTCATACCTAACTAGTGGTTTTCTTTTCTGCCTATCCCAGAGCAGATGTGCAACTAATGCCACCATCTTAAAATTCATCACTTTAGCTTTGAACTTGTATGGTGAGAGTGGAGGTTGGGCTCTTTGGCTCACAAATGGCCCCTTTCATCTGTCTTTGTCATCAAGATAGGTGACCAGCCACCTTCTTCCTGCTTCCTGTCATTGCCAACCTCCCAAATGACCTCTAAGAAGTGCAGCAGGTCCATGTGAGTGAACATGGTTATCCTCTTCCCTTGGCTGAGATTAAGAGGGACCCTCACTTTTAGCACCAGAACCCTCTGTGTCTTGTTTCCCACCTGCCTGTCAGAGGTGCTGTTTCTGGCCCAGAGCAGCTAGGCCAGGCACCAGGAGCGTGTGAGGAGGCCATGGGGCTCTGATTTGAAACCCTGCTTTGTGACTGCAGGCCCCTTCTCAGCTTAGCTCTGGGGCCTAGGCCTTTGCCTTTTCTGGCCCAGGAGGCCGGGGATTTTGTTTGGGTCCCCTTCTTTTCAGCCTATTTCTTGTAGGAAAGGTCAGGAGGGTAGGATCCCCAGTTCTTTAGAATCATAAGTTTCACCAAAACACAATTCCCAGTAAGAAATATAGGCACATTTTCAAAAATGTTCTTAATCCAAACTAAATGAGTAGACTTCTGCGGCCTAGGGGAGCTGTGTCTTGTGGAAGTGCCCTAGTTGATCCTTAAGACCTCATTTGTGGTTTCCCAAAGGTCTTCTGTTTTATTCAAACTTGTGAGTGAGCTGGGAAGCAAGGTCACTTAGAGCAGTGAGCATCCTCCCTGGAGTCATGAAGCTTGATAGGGATTCTGTCTTGAGAATGGATTTTTTTTTTTTCCCAAGACAGGGTTTCTTAATTTAGCCTTGGCTCTCCTGGAACTAGCTCTGTAGACCAGGCTGGCCTTGAACTCACGGAGATGTGCCTGCCTCTGCCTCCCAAGTGCTGGGATTAAAGATGTGCTCTACCACTACTAGGCTGAGAATGGCCTTTTTTTTTTTTGAAATCATGAAAATTGAGTTTATTTGATGTTATATTTAACAAAGTTTGGGTTCTAATTGTGTCTCTGGTCAAGACACACCCCACAAAGATTCATGAATGCCTGTTGTCACTATAGATCTGGGCCCTCAGTTCTGTCCCTAATCAATACCCTTTTGACGACTGGTAGACACCTCACCATGCTTATAAGAAGTCTCCTTGGATCAGTCTTAGAAGTGCGTTAAGCCAAGAAGCCTGTCCTTGTCCTTTGGAACATAGGCTCAAAGGACAAGACCTATACACCCACACCACCACCTTCCTGAACATGGGGTGCTGTCGATCAACTAGTGCTGCCTGTCAGCTTGGTACACCTGCTATATACTCCTCAACCCTGCCTCTCTATTCTTTTGGGGGAGACTAGAGAGGAGTAGAGCTTGATACTGAAAGTATTTGTTTTCTCACTGAGAGACAAGAGACATATAGGTGTTTCTGGAGAGACATGGGAGGAGTGGGTAGACTTCAGGCTAGCCTGGAGGGAGATGAGGGCTGCAAGGCAGGCTGAGGCACCCAGGAATTTGGGGAAGAAGGCAGCAATCATGGCCTTGCTGGGTTGCACTGTAGTCCCTTCCCAGGCCTAGGCTAACCTAGGTGCTCTGTGACCATGGGTGTCTTCAGGGTGTAGTGCGCCTATACTTGGTTAGCTCCCAGGGGCTGAGGACCGGAAGGATAAGGACGCATTCAGCAGAGAGCCCCAGCACCTGGTGCTTTGTGCTGGGCTTCCCTGTGACAGAGGCAGGTCTTGTCCTCCTCCTGTATCTGGTTTATGTCATCTGGACATGGCGGGGGCTGGACTCAACGTTCCTTGTGTTCCCTCCAACTCCAACATTTGGGGTTCAAAAGGTTCCCTCACAGGCCTCTGCTCCCAAGAACACGCACGCATACACGCACGCACGCACAGCTGAAGAGAATTAGGCTGCAAACGGCCACTCGGCTTTTCTCTTGATTCCAAGGTATTTAGAGTGGGGGTGGGGGATTAGGGGGAGGAAGTTGCTGAGCTAATTCTTCTGCATTTGCCAGCACAGAAGTGCAGATGGGGCCCAGAGCACCATGGGGTCCCAAGGGAAACACCAGATCTCTTCCACACAGGCAAGGAAGGAAAAAACGGCTGAAGTGGGAGCCCCTCACCCAAGCAACAACTCAGCAGGCCCTGGCCAAGGCGTTCTGTGGGCCTCACTTCTCCCCACCCCCATCCCTAGAGTCTAAGGATGGAACCAGCTTCAGGCTCAGCCAGGTTCCCAAGTTACTGCATTTCTTCAAAGCAGAGAGGCTCAGGACCATGTGGCTGCTTGGTCAGCCCATCTTCTGGGAAAAGGCCTAGCTGTATGCCGTTGTCCAAAGTGAACAATAACCTTGGGTTATCCGTGACTGGCTGGTGCAAGGCCGGGAAACTCATTCTTAAGGCTAGCCCTGGCGGCCTTAGGTCTGCAGTGTCCACAGGACCTTCTCATGTCCCTGTCAACACTCACACATGTACATGTGGACACACACACCCCACTCTGCTGACCTAGGTGAGCTGTCTGTAATCCTCCATTTAGCGGCTTCTTAGCTGACTCTATAGTCCATGTGTTTGCTGCAGAACCTTCCTTCTCCTATGGCCTCTGTGTCTTGAGCCAGCACTCCATCTGGATCTCCCCACCATTCTGTGTTTTTGTGGATTTATTGACACCTCCCAAACCCCATCAGTCCTTGAGGTGCACAGACCTGCTTTTCTCCTACAGATGTTAGCCAATATCCCAGTGACCTCTGCCCCCAATGCCCTGCATCCCTCCCACAATAAGCAAGCTCTGGACATTCTGGGCCCTGAAAGCACAATGAGCAATTTGTAGGGGCTCCCTAGAGGGAACTTTTCTAGAAGGATCTCTCTGGCTGTCAGATGGAAAGACTGAAGGGTGGGTGACATGTCTTTCTGCAGTGGGAAAGGAGGGGAGTTTAGAGGAAGGTGGAATCTATGGAAGTGTGGAGGGACCAGACTCTGAATATCCTCCTGAAGAGAGAGCCTGGATTAGACTCCACAGCTAAGGTTGGGCCTTCACCCCATTTGTGATGTTGTAGCAGTGGGCAAACCTGCAGGAGAGTAAGGGGCCAGGTGTCAGAGCTGCATCTTAAGAAAGCCATGGCCAGGGGCTGGAGAGATAGCTCAGCAGTTAAGGGCACTGGCTACTCTTCCAGAGGACATAGGTTTAGTACCTACATGGTACTTCATAACTGTCTCTAACTCCAATTCCAGGGTATCTGTCACCCTCTTTGGCCCCCTTAGGTAGTAAGCATGCATGTGGTGCACAGACATATATGCATGTAAAATACCAATACACATAAAATATAATAATTTAAAAAAAAAAAAAAAAGAAAGCCACAAAGAGTTACACACCCATATACACACACACACACAGACCGGCATGCCACTATGATGACAACTCATAGTTATAGAGCACCCCATGGGCATAGCCTGTCAGTGTCTCCATCCTTGTCTTTGCTACACAGAGCCAGAGGTGAGGCACAACTTTAAGGCAAGTACATCTGGACAGGCCTTGATCCTGCCACTTAGGGTAGCCCAGGATCCAAGTCAGTCTTGGGACCTTGAGGCGCTCTGGGGTAGACTACTAGAGGACATGCCATTGGGTGATTATGCTACATTAGGGCTGGTGCTTGCTTCTGTACACAGGAAGATTTAGTTACTACATCTGGGGTCGTCGATAACTCAAGGCTGAGGGTGGGAGGGTGGGGGGTTGGAGGTCTGGCATCCAGGCAGTCTCTGTGAGTGGCAGCATGGGGTGTGGGCACTTCCCATGGGGAGGGCAGCTGTCCTGGATATGTTTGGACCTTGCACAGCCAAGCCTTGATTAGGCAAACCCAGCTCTCCCTGAGCCCCTGCTGCGACACGGGTTAATGCCGCAGCTGTCTCCCCGGCACCTGCCTAGGGCCTGGTTACATGCCAGGCACTGGGGATGGGAAAACTGAAGGGACCCAGGCCCTGCCAGACCCACCACCACAGGAGCCTTTTCTACCACCATCTTCCAAGAGCAGTGTCTCCCAGGATACTTCTGAAACTCAGAGCGTTGCTATCCCCTCTTCCTGCTCAGGTCTGTCAAGTTCACAGCCCTACTCAGTAGGGAACAGGCCCCCATCCTGCCCTCTGAATGTTACCATTGCTGGGGCCACCCCTGGGCACTCTCTGAAGTCCCCAGAAATGTGTCAACAGGAAGTGCCACCCCTCTGCTGTATTTAGCTGGTCTTGCAGTAAGCATAGATGTTCCTTCTCTCAGAGAGCAACCCCCTCCCCACTGTGTGCTCATAGAGAGCAAGGCTGCTGAAGTGACTAGGCCTCTGGTAAATATCAAGTGCAGAGTGACTGGCCCCAAAGGGCCAGAGAGAGCTTGGTGAACATGTTTCCCTGAGCCAGGCAGGCTCAGAGGGCGGATATCATTTGGACAAAAAAAGATAAGAATGGGAAGAAAGCCTGACAATGGCCATGGTGCTTTTACAATGTGTCTGTGGGGTCTTTGACACCTCCCCTCCCCCACACACTCACATACTTCAAGTGTTTAGGAGCTGGGAAGAGGGCTCAGCTCAGGCAAAGTGCTTGTCATTCAAGCATGAGGACCTGAGTTAAGATCCCCAACACCCACATGAAAGCCAAACATAGCAGCACATCTAAAGTCCCAGCACTGAGGTGGTGGGGGCAGACAGATCCCTGGAGCTCACTAACTAGCCCAGCTAGCTGAATTAATGAGCTCCATGTTCCATAAGACTCTATCTCAGAAAATAAAGTGGAGAACAACCCAGGCCTTGACATACACATGAACATACATGCAAACTCACAGGAATATCACAGACACACACAGACACACACACACACACACACACACACAGACACACACACACACACACACACACACACACACACACACACACGGCATTTGCTTCCCCTCTAGTTAGGGTAGACTGGGTGATTCCATTCTAACAAGTGGAGGGAGCATGGGCAAAGGCCAGCTCATAAAAGGTCTTACAGCTTTCTCCTCACTCTCCTTCCCTGGGATGGCTGACTCTTACAGAAGCCAGCTGCCATGTTGTAAGAACACTCAAGCAACCCTGTGGCCAGATATCAAGTGTTTAGGTGTCACAAAGAGCCAGAGGCAGAGATCACACCCTGAATTGGGCCTTCGGGTAATTCCAGGCTTCATCACTGCAATTTCACAAGCCAGCACTGCCCAGCCAGGCCATCAAAGACTCATGATCCACCGACCCTCACCTCTGTGTCAAACTGTGACATTGTGGGGTAACCTGTGAGCCAGCAATAGCTGATCCCTGCCGGTCTCAGCCCAACTGCTGATGGAGGAGCAAAGTGGGCTTACCTGTCAATCAACTTTCTCTAATTGTAGACAGCTCCCAGGAAAGTAGTACCTGGACACCAGCAAGGGTGCTGAGTCTAGCAGCACATTGTCTGTCCTCCAGAACAATACAGTCTCCCATGCTCAAGAACTCCAGCATAGATCCCAGCCTGGAAACCCAAGTGATCCAGCCAGGAATGGTGTAGGGGCGGTAGACTTGGAGTAGGGAGAAGTTGGCCTGTGACAGTATAATAGGAGACTTTTTCTCTCATAGAAAATCTCCAAATTTAGTTCCTTGGGATACGTTCAAACTAAGGACAGTGTCTGCAAGCATTGGGAAAGAGGTCCTCAACAGCCAGCTCTGGCCCTTGTTTGTTTACTATGCCCAGGAATATTGAGTCAGCCATAGAATAAAGGGAGCAGGGGAAAAAAAGAAACTAAAAGTAGATGCAAGATGAAAAGGTATGTAGGGTGGGTAGAGAATGCCACCAAAGTCCCCTCCCAACCCCTTCCTTTGGGTCTGTGCTGTAAACAGGCATTGTCTCTGTCTTTGAACATTGCTGGAGTTGTGTGTGTTGGGTAAAATTCCCTTAGAGTCCATGGGTAAAGAATGTAGAGCTGTCCATCAGTCCAGCTGGGCATAGAGCTACTGCTATTTTCTGTAATTCTCTCAATCCCACCAGGACTGTGACTCTCTTCCTCACCCAGAAGCCCCTGTCACCAAAGCCTCTCCCTCAGCCATATTTTAGGCCATTGGCTTGAAGGTCCAACTTGAAGCCCCTACAAGACTTTCAGAACATCTGGGATCCAGAAGAGCAAATGGACAGACCCACTCCAAATAGGTCAGACAGGTAGAAGGCCCTGGAAGATTTGTGTACAGAACCAGGGACCAGCTGTTCTTTCCTTGCTAGTATGCAGCTTCATGTGAGAAACACAGTCCCTGCTTGGTGGCAGCTTCTTCTATGGAAGGCAATGAGCCCTTGTGTGTCATTCCCCAGAATTCTGATTTGGGACCAGATGACTATGTATTGGCTACTGAAAGTTGAGGGGATAACATCTAACCTTCCACAGTGCCAGGTCCCCAGGATGCTCCCAAGATGTCTTCTGCAAATGGCCAAGATGAAGGGCCTCAGGATACTCTTCTGGGTCACGTGACATTGTGTTCTATAACTTCAGACTAGAGGCTGTTGAGAATCATTCCTCAGTAGAAAGAGGATGCCCCTTTGTTTAAGCTCTGGCTGCTAGAGCTCGGTGATAGAACTCTGACCATCCTATAGAGTTCTCTGCCTTCCTGGTGTTCATGCCTGGCCCACAGCATGACTAAGGGGACTTGGCATAGTTAACTGGTATCTCTAAAGTCTCCTGCTGCTGGTGTCCTGCTCAGCTACCAGCTCTTCACTTTCTTTTGAACCCCTTCAGGGCTCTCAGAACCCCCAGGAAAAGCCCAGGCAATCATTTTCAGAGACTTCTATGTGGGCACTGTGTGGAAGGGAGAGTAGGGAAGACTAGACCCAGGGCCTCAATTTTTGGCTCTTGGTCCAGGACTAAAAGCCTCAGGGCAGGAGATGAAGGAAACCCTATCCTTCGCACCAAGGCAGCAGAGAACCCAATTCTTATGGAAGGCTCCATCACTCTGTCCCCGCCCTAAGCCAAAACCTTTCTTGGGACACATCAATAGCAGCCAATATTTTAAAGAAGTGACAGGTTCGGAGCCTGGTGACGGCTGGGCTGCTCGAGAACATGGCTGGATTTACGTCCTCAGCAAAGCACCCGGTCACCTTTCCCTACCCTAGTGCAATCTTTTTTTGGAAGCCCTGCTGGAAAATCTGAATCTTGTGAGCCATCAGCTGTTTATAATCAGAGAAGCATATGTTTAAAAGAGCTGAGGGGCCTTATAAACGCCGTGTGCAAATTACCTTTGGGGCTGCCTGCCCCACCGCCCCTCCCCGAGGCTGCCATTGCTGGCGAGGGCTCAGTGTGCTGCGCAGAATTAGCTGTAACCCCATTGTGGCATGGGGTCTGTTTAGCTTTAGTCACGTCAGCTTGGCCCTGGAGCGTGGGAGCCTCCATCCCTGCTGCACAGCTTCCCGCCCCCACCCCAGCCCAGCCCCAGCTGCAGAGCACTGCTGTCTCCAGGCTCCTGTGCCTCCGCCGCCACGGCCGCTGGCCTCCGTGAGAAACAGCAAACCTGAGAGCTAAGGAGCAAGACGTGGGTGGAGGCTCAGCCCCAGAGCTCGAGGGGGGCCTCTTGGACGCCTGAAT
Organism: Onychomys torridus; assembly: GCF_903995425.1. Lineage (NCBI taxonomy): Eukaryota > Metazoa > Chordata > Mammalia > Rodentia > Cricetidae > Onychomys > Onychomys torridus. The sequence continues at coordinate 120,963,995 of NC_050443.1, forward strand.
CTAGGAGCACCTGGAGCTGGGAGCCACTCAGGGCCTGCTATGGGGCTCCAGTCCTGTGGGACTTTTTTTTTATTATTGTTTTGTGTTTTTTTATTTTCATTTTTGTTTTTTGAACAGCTTTATTAAGATAGAATTCACATACCATACAATTCACCTACTTGAAGTACACAATCCGGTGGCTTTTAGTTTATTGGGGGATGTGCAACTATCACTCTAGTTCTAAAACATTCTCTCCGTCCTTTATCTATCATTTCCTATACTCCATCCTACTTCCTCGTCCCAGACATATACAGGTCAGCTATACGTCTCTATAGTTCACCATGCTCTGGACACTTCCTGTAACTACAATCATATTACATGCCTTCTTGAGTCTTGCTTCTTTCACCCAGCATCATGTTTGTGCGGTCCATTTCATGTCGAAATAAGTGGCAATGCTTCATTGCTTTTTATGGCCGTATAATATCCCATTGTATGGAGAGACCCCATTTATCCATCGGTAAATGTTTGGTCTCGTTCCACCTTTTAGTTGTTCTGAATAACACAGCCATCAACATTTTGTGAAGATGCATTTTCATTTGGGTATCCACCATGAGCAGAACTGCTGGATCTTAGAACACCCTGGTAAGCCTTTGGAGGGGCCACTGCTTCCAAAATGGTTTCACCTCTCCCACTCTACCAACAGTGTCTGAGGCTCTCATGCCTGGAGTCCTCACCAGCACTTGCTTTCTGTTTTTACTTTGCTAGTGGGTGTGAAGGCTTTGCTTGGCACTTCCTAGAGAATTAATGACAGAGAGGATCTTTTCATGGGTAGACATTTGTATAGTGTCTTTGGAGGAATACCCATCTGGATTGGTCATTTGGTTGTTGTTGTTGTTGTTATAAAGTATTTCTTCTTCCTAGTCTACATACAGGTTTTAATATTCTAGACGAAGCTCCCTTATCAGATATATTTCCTCCAATTTAGGGAGTTGTCTCTTTACTTTCTTGTTTTGTTTTTTATTTTTTGTTTTTAAGAGGGTCTCATGTAGCCCAGGCTGGCCTCAGATTTGCTTAACTTGAACTCTGACCTTCCTGTCTCCAACTCCCAAGTGCTAGAATTACAACCATATAGCGGAGGTTTGGGTTTTTTTTTTTTTTTCACTTTATTTTTTAAATGTTTTAAATTTATATTTATTTATTCACTGAGTGTGTGTGTGTGTGTGTGTGTGTGTGTGTGTGTGTGTGTGTGTGTGTAATGCCACAGCACACATGGAGGTCGGAAGACAACTTGGAAGATTCAGTTCTCTCCCTCTGTCATGTAGGTTCTCAGGTTGTCAGGCTTGGTGACAAGCACCTTTACCAGCTAACCCTTTACCGGTGAGGCTCCTTTTTACTTTGTTTATAGTCCACTTTGACTAATGAAAGTTTATCTGTGGTAAAAATCCAATCCATCTTTTTCCACCCATATTGCCTGTGTTTGGTATCATATCTAAGTAACAGCATATACAGCCAAAGTCAGAAAGGCTTGCCCCTCCATTTTCTTCTAAGAGTTTTAAAGTGTTTACTTTTAAAATGTTGATTCATTTTTATATGTAGTGTGAGGTAGGGGAACAACTTTATTTTTTTATTTTTTTTTCATGCAACTACTCAGTTATCCCAACACCATTTATTGGAAAAATTTAAAAAACAAAAACAAAAACAAAAAAACAAACAAACAAAAAACCCTACCATCTTTTTTCTCCATTGAATGATCTTGACACCCTGTGGGCTCTCAGAGGAATGAATAGCCACTGTGAAGGTTTACCTCTGTCTAGGAATCTGTCTTTATGGCAGTACCACATTGTCTTTATTTTTGTAGCTCTGTACAAAGTTTGAAATCAGAAAATGTGAATTGTCCAATTTTGTTCTTCCCTGTCCAAGTTATTTGGGTCTGTTGAATTCCCATGCAACTTTCAAGATCCACTTGTTGATTTTTACAGAGAAGTCTGCTGGGATTCTGAGGATTGTTTGACCCTGAGCTTAAGTTGGAGAGCATTGCTGCTTTAACAGTATTATAGGTATCTTCTCACTGTATTTAGATACTTAAAGTTTTCTTGCAAGAATACCTTGCCATCTTTGCAGTTTCTCTTCCATAATCCTTTTGTTGGTCCTTTTGTTGTGAGGCTTTAGTCTATGGTAACTAGTAGCTTTCCTTCCTCTCCACAATCCAGGCCTTGCCAGTTCTCCAAGCCAATCCCCATGCTACTTCAGGCCATACTTTCAAGCCCTATTACATCTACCATACTTCTGCATGGTCTCTATTGTCTCACTGTGCAATTTGCTGCTCTGACCAGGTTTCTCACACCCTTCAGACCTGCCAAGAATGCACTCTCCCTTGTCCACAAGCTTCCTCAAGTGGCACCAGCAACTTGAATCAACCTCCTGTCAAAGTACTTCTTCCTGTGCCTTGATGTCCTCTGCCAAGTGTGTTACCCTTAGATTGACACCCCGTCAGCTAGGGTGACTCCACTATACTGTCCACCTCTGTACCCTACACTCCAGCTCAGAGCCCAGAGATCTGTGGTTGGAATTGAGCTGTCTCCTAGATAATCATTTTATCACATATCTCCATGATAGATAAATAGTCCTTTAGTACCAAGCCAGGCATCTTGGGGCCTCACCGCCAGAGAAGCAGGACTTTGGCAGCTTACAAAAGGAATTTGATTTTTCAAATTTCCTTTCAACTCAAGGGTCTCAAATCCAATCTACAGACTTATGGTGGGGGCAGGGTCCTGGCACTGCTTCTGAGAAGGGCGCCTTTGATGGAGAGGCAGAAACAGCTCATGGTACATACTTGCCTGGAACCATGGCAGGTAGCAGGTGGCCGAGGGCTGTTCTCCTGAAGCCATCCCCATGGACAGCAGGGTCATTTCATTTGGACCAAACTGGATCACAGCCATCTAATATGATCCTGCCTCACTGGGTCTCCCTCCCCATATGCATAGAGAAAATATTGCCTGTGTTTCCTGTCGCCAGAGAAACAAGAAAGGAAACAAGACCCAAAGAAGTGGAAGCTTTGGAGCTTCTTGGGAGTTTGGGGGAAAGCTTTGTGCTTGCATTTTTTTTTTTTTTTTAATGATACTGGGAGTTGAACCCAGGGCCTTGTGCACTCTAAAAAACTAATCATTCCTGCTGAGCTGTGGACCCAGCCCTGTGTTACATTTTATTTAAGTCCTGAACATTTTCTTGCTTCCTTCATTCGATCATGAACTCTATGCTTTTGAATATTTTCTGTGTTTCCAGCCCTCTGCTAGGTGTGGGACTGTTGTTATGGAATGAACTAACACTTGTGACCTCTGCCCTGGGGAAGGCAGAGTCCAACAGGGCAATGTGGCCTCAGGGAGAGCACTATACCCGCTCTGGAGACTAGGTGAGGTAAGAGCAAGAGTCCCAACTGCAGGTTATTGTGCTCACTGTAGCCCCTGGAAGACTATGGGCGACTCAGGACAGAACTATAGGAAACAATGGGAAGTATTCTAGAGTGCAGACTGGAGGCCCCTCCCTGCTTCTGTCCCTAGCCACCAGGCCCTGTGCTTCAGGATGGACTAGGAAGCCCATAAACTAAACTCTGCTGTCTTAGCTTTGATCTCCAGTACATCAGATGACGTGGTTTGGGGACCCTTGGAGGCCTCTACTGATCCTGGAATGTAAAGATAAAGCCAACTGAGAGGCCCCTAGCCCCTCTCAGCCCGCAGTGGGAGCCTCCTCTGGATACCCCAACCCAGTCCTCCCCCTGGAACAGCCACACCCAAAGGCTGGGATGCCAGAGTACATGAGTCTCAGGGCCTCCTGGAGTGGCGTGTTCATGTTATCTGTGTTATTTCCTGCATGGCCTCTGAACTGGACATCTGAGGAGAGATTGAAGGACCCAGATTCTTCTTTTTTACCCTTATCCTTTCCTCCTTCCTCTTCGTCAGAGGAGAATTGGCTCCTTAAAGATATCTGAGTAGTCCATAGGGTGGATGGAGCCCTAGCAAGAATGAGCGGCCAACCTGTGCAGCTGCATGGCAGCATGAAGCATCCAGGAGGCAGTGAGCTGATGGCGATAAGTGAAATTAGCACTTTTGTCAGGTGTCAGGGATGGACAATATTTAAATTAAGAATTGATGAGCCCATGAAATGAGACCCCAGTGAATGGCCAGGACTCTACCTGAGTTACAGCCTCCATGGACTGAGTGGCCTGCAGCCTCCAGGGCACTTGGTGGCCGGGGCCTGCCAGACCTGCATTCCACACCTCCCCTCCCCCGACTGCCTTCTGGATGAGTTCCCTGAGTCACATTGTTCACTGAGCTCTGTCGGCCTTCTGGGCTCTTCCTCTGCTGCTCACTGTAAAACCTCTCCATCATCTTTTCCGCTGTGGTTTTATTGTTTCATTTTATTATTCCAACTATATTAAGTTGGGAAGAGCTGCAGGAATTATTTCTGCCCACCCTCACCCGACTCCAAAGCAAGCCTTGGCCATTGGAGATAGTGATAAATCACCCTGGCTTCCTACTTTCTCTAATTCAACTTCTCTGGCTCTAGGCTGGTCTGGAGATCAGTCACTCTGTTACCCCAGAACAGGTCCCCATTTTCCCCCTCTCCCACCCAGAAAAAAGGAAGGGGGAAAAAACCCAGCCCAGATCTCAAAGATCACATGGTTTTCCTGGAAGCTGGGCTGCAGGCTCTGTGGGCCCCTGGCTGAGTTGGGGCTCCAAGAGAAGCCAAGACCCGGGTGAAGGCCGGGGAGGAATCTGGGCTCTTTTGGCTGCTGGTGAGATTATCCATTAAATCCATATTCCTCACTGTAGAGTTCACGGATTCAGAGAATATGCCGTATTCGAGCCGTCTAACGTTACTGCAATATTGCTTCCAGATGAGCAAACACCCGCTTGCAGCCCAGCCCTGAGATGCACCATGGCTTGATCAGGGGCTCAGCACCAAGCCTTTGTTCTGTGCTTGCCTGCTGCCCACTCCCCACCAGCTCACTCAGGAAACTCCAGACGCCTGCCACTCAGAAAAGTGTGAGATGCCTCAGGGCTCCCAAGTGTGCGGCCCCACCCTCAAGCAGCCTCTGTGTCCAGGGCCCAGCCTCTTTTCTGTACTATCTTGCCAGCATGATCTGTTCTGAACAGGGTATAGGTCTGTGTCTATGGAGTAAAGGAACTGGGGACATCTCTGTTGTCCACCTTTCAGGAGCTGAGTCCTGTAGAAGGATTCCAGGCCTCCATCTTGTAGATGGGTGTGCTTCATGTCCTTTATGGCACCCTCTCTTTACAAAAAGGGAGACACCCCTGGCAGAGGTCACTGTGCTCACAAAAGCTCAGAGTGAGTAGTCAGTCATCACCAGCTTCAGAAAAAGTGGTAGCATATGGTTTTTGAGGCCAAGGGCAAGTAGCAGGCAGGGAGAAGACACCAGGAGCTGCCAAGTGGGTCACTGTCTTTCAGATGACCAATTCCTTTCTTATGCAACAGCATGGTTTGGACAAGGCTAATTTTCCTTGCAAGATCTTAAGACTCATTTCTGGGCCCTCCACAGCCTGTGCTCCCATCTTGTCAGCATTACTCCACTAAGGAGGAGATGGTTGGATGGGGGCAGGTTATCACACACAGCTCAGAAGTGCCAGCAGTGCCACTCAGGTGTTGGCATCAATGGACAAAACCTCAAGGGAGGGGACCAGCAGTACCACTGCTGAGTGGCACTGAGCAAGGATAACCTTGAGTAGATTTGGTCCCAGTATCACACATACCTCTCTCTTCCCTCTTCCCTCTTCCCTCTTCCCACAAGCTCTCCACATGGACACTTTATTGGCCAGCTCAGGATACCCCAAACAGACACACAGCCAGGAAATGGTTAACCAGAGTATGCCCTGGAGCCTCTCTCTGGATCCTTCCTGTCCAGTGAGCTCAGGGCAGTCCAGGCTGGAGAGATCTATGGGTCTTGGGGTAGATGCTGGGAAGGAGAGGAGCAGGCAGAGAAGAAGAAAGAGGCAGGAAGGAAAAGATTAGGCAAGCTGAGGCTGAGCAGGAAAAGTGAGCATAAGTTTTGAAGACTTCAGATCCCCCAGCAGCTAGTCAGGAGACAGGGTAAGCTCAGAGGGAATCCCTGCACTTTCAACAAGGTGCAGCCCTGTGTAAGGACCTAGGAAGCAGACCCACTCCACACCCAGACATTTGAATTTCTAGCTTCAGTGAGATGGTGCCATTACACTTGGAGCACCAACACCCAAGCCTACATCCTACTCCACTCTCCTAAAGTCCTTCCCTGGCCCTGCCAACCCGGGGCCCTGTAGCACACCTTGGTCAAACTAAAGAGAACCTCTCTAGAGGGTTAGGGTCACCAGCTCAAACAGTATGGGAAATTCTCTTAGGATACCTACATGTCACACCTTGTCCCTCTGGCTACCTTCCCCTTGGCCTTTTGCTAGCCAGAGTAACCCATACCCTCTTGAACCAGCCTTGGCTTGAGTGCCTCCAGCCTCCTGGGTTGGGGAGCAGACACATGAGACATAGCTCCAGTGATTCAGTGATCGACAGCTTGGGCAAGAACCACACAATTGCAGACCATAAAACTGCCCCCCATATCTTAGCCAGGCCTCTCAAGCCGACCTGCTCAGTGACGGATGATAGCCAAGAGAACGTCACTCTCCACCTAGATGATACAGTTCATATTAGAGTACCTGAGATGAAACAAAGCTTCCTTGACAACCTCAAGGCTACAGTTTTAGGATTCATTCCCCAACCCCATAAAAGTGTATTTCAGCCGCACCTTGCCTCTGACCCCTCTCACACCAATAGTTCCCCACACAGTTATGGGGGGCACCCTTGTCCTCAGAGCACTTACCATGCTACAGAGCCTGGCATCTAGTCCCAGACTGCCTCATTAATCTTGGAGCCCAGGACCACATTAGTAGCTATTTGTATTACAGTTTTTTACCTTTGACCATGAGTAACTCCTAAGTGACTTGATCCTCTCCATGGCAGACTCAGTGGCTCTGTCACTAGGGAAAGAAGTCATGAACAAGGCACAAAGCTCAAGGGCCAGACAAAGCATGGTAGATGAGGATACATGGTAGGAAGATTGTCATAAGTTTGTGGCTATCCTGATCTGAAGAGCAAGTTCCAGGCTAACCAGGACTACAAATCGAGACTCTATCTCACAAGCACCCAAAATAAAATATTCTAAAGACCCTCAGCTTCTTCATCCCAGGTCAATCTGAAAACCTGGAGGCAGCGTCCAATGGTGGAATCTGTGGATGACTTAGGCGGCAACAGCAGCAGCAAGGCTGACCTCTGATCAGCCACTCACATTCCCCCTGGGCTCCTCAGGACAGGACAAGTGCCCCTCCCCCATCACCAGTCCAGTTGGGGCCTCAGGGCCCAGCTTCTGGTATCTAGGGCTCCTGAGTAATAGCTAGGCAGACAGTTCAGCACAAAGCACTTCAGTGCAGGCCTGGTGAAACTCTACAGCCTGTTTCCCAGTATACCTTATCTTAAAGGCTTCCTAAGTCACCAGCCTACAGCTCCAGGACTCCAGACTCCTGGCTTAGGTAGGGGCACATGGGAAGACCCTCTGTGGAAGGGGGTTCATGGAAGCCAGATGCTTCTGCTGAGTAGAGTGGAATTGGATGGCCCACACTGGTCCTGGTGTTTCTAGTTTAGAACAACCACTCTATTTCCGTGTTCTGAGGGAGCCATAAGCAGCCTGGAGCAAGCACTACGTGCGTCCTGCATATTGGGCAACTTAGGGCGTGGCCTCTGGCTCCAGTCCAGACATGCAGTCCAAGCTCAACAAATCCCTACTGAGCAAGTCCAGGAATCTGGATGTCAGGTGGGGAACTATTTGGTGCCTCTCCCCCGCCCCCCATTAGCTGGCCAACTACCAAATGACAAACTGAAGACTCCCACCAAAATATAAAGCCTCCATCGCTGCCCTTACTTCTCTGCTTACTCACTGCGGCAAGGTTGGGGCTTCAGAGACCCTGGTCACTGTTGGAAATAATTGTGTGTTCCTTTCTCACTTCCAGCAGAGCAGTTACATGGGTCCCTACAGGCTATTGCAGAGTATGACCAGCAGTGACTAGTGCCGTTTAGGGGACGGGGAGGAAGATGGCCCCAAAGTGAGTACGTGGACAGACATGTCCTCATGTATTTAATCACAGCCAACCCTGCATTTGCTGTATATTCAGTCTCTCCTCAAATCTTTATCTAGCTATAGGAATGAAGCCATGTTGCAAGAAAAAAATGGTGACTTGCAGGCATCCAAGCAGAATTCTCCATCTCTTTTTCTCTTTCTACCAGGGCAATTAAACATGACTTTTCATACCAGGTCTGACATTAGGGCAGGTAAGAGAAGACAGACCCAGGAAGTCATTGCTTCTTCCAAGACTATCACTTCCTAAACTGTCCCTGCATTCAGGAACAGTTTTCAAGACCATGTTGCTGGTTTAAACACAAGATCTTGTAAGAGTAGACGAGAAGAGACATGGGTAGCCAAGAGTACTGTGAGCAACAGTAGAGGCAATGGAGAGCCAGGAAATGGAGGCTGAGGCCTGTGAACCTGTCTGGACCACAAGGGTAAGCACCCTTAAGTGCCTGCTCACTTGTCTCAGGTCCCCCAGGGTCTGTTCCCTTAGAGACATAGTTTGGCACCCTAGTTCTTTAAAACAATTTTAGTGTGTGTATGTAGACCCCACAACATGTATATGGAGGTCAGAGGACAACTGTGGGAATTGGTTCTCTCTTTCCACCATGTGAGTTTTGGAAATCAAACTTAGGTCATCAGGTTGGTTGGCAAGTGTCTTCCCCTCTGAGCCATCTCACTGGCCCTGACATCCCAGTTCTTTAAGGATCATGAGGAGAGAACTAAACTTGGCTGTGTTGTCTTGTTTCTGAGTCTGGGAAGGGCTCATTTGCTGAGAAAGTAAGTCTTGTTTTATTCTGATGACAGGGCGTTGCCTCGGGGTCCCACAGCTCAAGGACTATGGGACTGCTCCCCCCAGGAGTTGAGCACTAGATTGACATGGGACATGCCCCATCCTGGCCTCTCTTCTCAGGTGAACTCCCAGCTGACAGGACTGACATTCTCCATTGTGACTTAAACCCTGTGAGGACTCTCCCTGTCCTCGGGGAGGAGGCTGGGAGCCCTGCTCCAGCCAGGCATGTCTTCATCTTGCCTGCTTTCCTTCCAGCTTCCTCTGCATCTCCTCTCCCTTGGATCACCCTTGCATGCCCTGACCTCACTTGTGCTGCCATACCTGAGGCCTGAAGAACACCATACTCAGAGAGCCTTCTACAGCCCTGGCCCTGGCTAAGCCCCTCCCTTCTGTCTGTTTCCATGTCATTTCTCTGACTTTCCACCCACGGTTGGACCTGGGTCCCTCAGGATCCAGGACCACATTCATTGTTCTGATGATCCTTCCACCCCATCCCTCCAGGGTTCCAGGGTTCAGTTTTCAGGATACAAGTGAGAGGAGGAAGGGGCTCAAATCCTTAGGTCATAGGAACTGGCCCTGGGGGATATAGGGGTAACGTAAGAAGTGAGAGTAACTGTCATGTTCCCTGCAGCTTTTGGAAGGACTGTACAACCTGGGCCATCTGGGAATCTACTGCATGGCTTTTCATAGGCACAAGGCCTACTACCCACTTGCCTCCACACCTGACAACCAGTCCCAGGGACATTCACATCTGTTAAAAACAAAAACAAAAACAAAAGAAAACAAAGTAAAACAGTTACAAAAAGGACCACACTGCAGGGTTTGTGTCTACTGTGGTGTTGAACAAGCCCTGACCCAAGTTACACAGGGCACGCACCCCAACATCCGGGTTCCCATTTTACCATGAGTGACTGAAGAGTGAGCCAGATAGGCATTCCATGGGAGTCTCAGCTCAACTCCCATACATGGGTTCCTGAGCCTTACACACACACACACACACACACACACACACGCACACGCACACGCACACGCACGCGCACGCGCACGCGCACGCACACGCACACACACACACACACGCGCACACGCACACACACACACACACGCGCACACGCACACACACACACACACGCGCACACGCACACACACACAAAATCAATCTCTCTCTCTCTCTCTCTCTCTCTCTCTCTCTCTCTCTGTGTGTGTGTGTGTGTGTGTGTCTGTCTGTCTGTCTGTCTGTCTGTCTCCTGGATCTTTAGGATGGAGGCTTGGGACCTCTATGTGCCTCCAGAGCTCACATTGAATACACATTGGGGGCCAGGGCCCCAAATCACTGTTTACTTCCAGGAATGTGCTGCGGGATCCAGAGCTGACCTCCAGAACATACATGTAGTCATAACATGTGCAGAAATAGGAACCACTGTCATGTTCTAGTCAGAGATAGTGAATTTAGCTATCACATAACTAAACCAGAAAGTCTGAATCTTCTGTCTCTTTTTGCCTTTTTGTCATCCCAGAACCAAATACAGCTTCAGGCAACCCATTGGCATCTAGGAGAACCAGGTGCCCTGGTAAAGAGCTTTGAAGTTTCTTGAGTTCAGGGTAACAAACAGTCCCCACCATGACCATGACCTCTTGGAGACATCTCAGTTTTCCATTGTCTTCCATTATGAAAAAACTGAAATGGATACAGCCAAACCATATCAGATGTGTGAATAAACCACACTGCTGATAGGACCTCAGGGCCTGGCCCTTTTTGTATACCTGGTTGAAGGTAGGACAGTTCAGTGTGCCAAAGCTCAGACTTCCAAAAGTAATCCACAACTGCCTGTGTTGTGTCCCTTAGTGCTTGGGTGGTACCAGAGATTCTTCCCAAAGCAAGAGAGTATGATCCCCAACTCACTAGAGGGTTATTGGGAGAAACTCTAGCATGTTAGGTAGTACAGGAATCTTTGACATGGATGAAAAAAAAAAAAAAAAAAAAAAAGGACTCAGGACAAGCTACATTTCTCTTCCCCATATTATCTTTAGAATTGGTGGTGTCCCTGGCCAGATGTAGTGGCACACACCTTTAATCCCAGCACTCAGGAGGCACAGGCAGGCAGATCTCTGAGTTTGAGTCCGGCCTGGTCTAGAGTGAGTCCCAGGACAGCCAGGGCTACACAGAGAAACCCTTTCTTGAGAAATGAAAAAAGAAAAAGAAAAAAAAGAATCAGTGGTGTCTCCAAGGCATGTGTGTGCTGGCTGCTCTCATGCCTGGCCTATTTGCATACATAAGCACAATTTCCCTGGCTCAACTACCTTCTGGGGCCAGGTTGAGGTCAGGCCTCCTTTAAGCTAAACCCATACTAGCCTTGTGTGGGGACAGATGAAGGCGAGGAGGAGGCTGTTGGCCTTGGGAAAACTCCCAAAGCAGAGCCAGCCCCCCCGAAGGTCACCTGGCTGCCTTTTCAAAAGGAATGGGACCCAGGTTGGCCAGAACCTACATGTTGTTAACCTCTGCATGCCTGGACCCTGGAACCCCACATCCTCTTTCTTTAAGAACTTACATTGGGGGTTGGGGATTTAGCTCAGTGGTAGAGCGCTTACCTAGCAAATGCAAGGCCCTGGGTTCGATCCTCAGCTCCAAACAAAAAACAAAAAAAAAACCCTTACATTGGTGATATCAACCTCAGGGCCAGTGTCTCCCCAGCCACTGAAAATGGGAACTAAAGCATGCACTACCTGTGGCCATTTCCTCCTTAAACAGGCCTGTATGAACTCCAGAACCCAGGAACTCCAGCCAATTAACACTCTCCCTCTCATCCAAGTGTGCCTTTCTTCCCTCTACTGATAGAAAGTTGTGACTCTGGATCATATGTGCTCATTGCTCCCCCAATGCACCCATTTCTCTAATTGAGTTACACTGGGTTGGGATTGGGCCTTGCTGACCATTGGGGCCCAGTCTCTGAGACTTAGCTGGAGTCACTTGCTATCTACCAGTCTGCTCACCACATCCCTTTGGTGACCCCCTTTGTCCCTTGCTGTACAGGGAGACCCCTTCAGTGGGGCTCTCTTGAGGCACTCATCAGCCTTGGCTCCACTGCTTCAAGGACTCCCTCTCTGTTCACCTAGGAGGTCTAACACCATCCATGTCACCACAGAAAGTGTACCAGTACTTCCCTGACCCCACACATTGGCTACCTTGCCTTCACAGGCTTTCACAGCCAGAGGCATCCTGGGAAGATGGCTGCTGAGTGTGGGGGGGTTACACACAGTGTCCACGGCCCAGCTTGAGTATTGAAGAGAGGCAGGAGTCTCTGCAGGCAGAGAGCTCTCCCCTCTGGAAGAGCTCTATGGAGGGAGGGAGCACTGTGAGGGGAGGTGGGGCAGTGGCCAAGAGAAATGCGTCCAAAGGCTGCCATTTCTCCTTTCCTCTTTACCTTCTGTCCATCGATGGAATCCCACATGCCAACTGACAGTAACAGAGACGACAGCATGCCTGTTGACTACTGGGACAAGAAAGGGAATGGAGACTCCAGGGTCCCCCAAGGAACATTGGCCTGCTTAGAGGGTGCCTGCAGACCCCTAACAAGTACCCCCATCTTTGAGTGAGCCTTTGTATACTTGTCTATATAGAGGAATATGAGAACACCTACCTGACAGAAGACTTGCTAGGTGAGGCCAGTTAGTCAGTCAGAGACGTTATGGTAACAGCCCCATAACTGATCCATGAATCTGGGGTGATCAGGAGGACCAGGAAGTAATTTAAAGCAAACACTGAGGCCCAAATAGGTAATGCTGTCCCCAACCCTAGTACCTCAAAGGAACTGCTGTCTATCATTGCTCAAGATCTCATGGATTAGCAGAGCAAGCTGACAGGCCTGGCCTCTGACAGGGTGGCAAAGAACAACCCTGTGCCTAATAAGGGTTTTTAGTCATCCCATGTGTGGTTCTGCTAGCCTCTTATGCCTTGTACTTGTGACTTAGTGGTCACAAGCAAGTTGGGGGTGGGCAGCTGACACCTTCCTCACCAATTACAGGTGTGAAGAGCTCTCTCCTCTGGCTGTAGGAAATGTGGGTCTAATTCTTGTGGCTGACACAGAGCCCACCCTCTACAAGGCTCCCCTCCCCCTCTGCACATGACCCCATGGGGCTACCTAGGGCCCCATCCTCTTGATAGAAAATCACATCTGGCCCCGGATGCTCTGATAAGATCACCAGGGAGGGGGGGGGGCACAGCAAGGAGACCAGGAAGGAGAGCCAGAAAGAAAAACACACACACATCCAGGCCCACATGATATACAGTCCTCCTGCCGGCTCCGAATTGCTTTATGGTGTCACCTTTCAGCATGGAACCACTTATTCTGTCAGAGTGGAGAGCCCTCCACTCTGCCAGGTGACAGCCTTAAATCGTGAGGAGCGACAGCCGTCCTCCTGCCTGGATTGGGTTTCCTCACAATGGAGCAGGGCTGGCGGCCAGGGTCCCATTGCTGGCTCTGGGGCCAGGCCTTCCCTGTGAAGATATTACCGTTTGAGGAAGGGCTGGTAAGAGGGGAAAGGGAGGTGGGAAAGGAGAGGTCAGGCTGCCTTGGGGTTTATCTGCACCCTGGTAGGGAGCCTCATGCCCTAGGGGCAGCCAATCTGCCAGTCCTCCCCATCTCAAAAACTACACCCTGGACCAGGCGATGGTGATGCATGCCTTTAATCCCAGCACTTGGGAGGCAGAGCCAGGTGGATCTCTGTGAGTTCGAGGCCAGCCTGGGCTACAGAGTGAGATCCAGGAAAGGCACAAAGCTACACAGAGAAACCTTGTCTTGAAAAACAAACAAACAAACAAACAAATACACCCTGTTGAAGGAGGGGCACTCAAGGGTACACAGTTGTGATCCCAGCCCAATGCCAGTATTATGCTGCTAAGCTCTGTGCTTGATAGGTATTTCTTGGCATACTCCTAGGTCTTGTCTGGGGGCACATGGAGGAGTGGTATGTATCAGAGTCTTCCATTTAAGGGTGAGAATCACCTGTACTTGCTGATGGTAGTCATTGAGATTGTCATCTTGCAGGGAGGAGGGCTTGTATTCATGCATGTATGTGCACATGTGTGTAGAGGCCAGAGGTCAACCTCAGGCATCATTCCTCAAGAGCCATCTTCCTTGTTTTTGAGATAGGGTCTCTCTGGTCTGGAGCTTGCCAATTAAAAGAGGCTGACTGGCTAGTAAGCCCCAGAAATATTCCTGTCTCCATCCAACTTACTCCTAACCCCAGCTTTGGGATTATAAGCACATGCCACCACGCTTGTGCCACCATGTCAAGCTCTTTTTGATGTGAGTTCTGGAGATCTGAACTCAGGTCCTCATGCTTGCACCACAAGCACTTTGCCTGTGGATTGTCTGTCTCCCTGACAACAGCGCAGAGCTAGCTTCATACCCTGCCATATCCTCCCCCAGTTGTGTGATCTAAAACAAACTCTAATGCCTCCATAGTCTGAGCTGTACAGTGGAGGTATAGTGGTCTCTGCCACAGGGTAAAGATGAGTGATCCAGTAAGTTATACCAAGTGCCAGGGGCAATGTTGACCTCTGGGCACCCTGCACTAGGCCCCAGTACAACAGGCTCTTAGTGTGCTAAGAACAGACAGAGGGGTCCCGCAAGCACACACTGCAACTAGACTTGGGTAGGGGCTGGGGGGAGGGGAGGGAGCTAACTTATTGGGATAGAGACAGGGTCTCTAGAGGTGTGTATAGATACAGCTTTAAAGAAGCTGAGTTGGCCCCCACATGAACAGACAGACTTGTGAGACATCTAAGAGAATGGGTGGCCCTCATCTGGTGACTTTGGCACCAGAAGAGGCTAACACCACAGTCGAGGCCCCCAGTATTTGTCTGCTCAGCTCCCCAAATTCTCTCTGAATTTCGAAGCAGAGGGCACTAACTGAAGGTTCCCAGGTCTCAGAGTCAGTCCCTTGATCCAGAATTGCCTGCACCCCCTTTCCAGGTGTAGCTTTTCCCAAGGCTACGTGCCTGACCTGTTAGCGGTGCCAAGAACCCCAGCCTGAACACTCGAAACTCACACTAACAGTTCAGGGTGACCCCATGAAGGCACCAGGGAGGCAGTTTGGGCTTGGGGGAAGAAAAACATCAACTTGTATGAACACTGTTTCCCCAGGCTCCCCCACACTCAGAGCCAGGGTCACCTGCCTAGGACTCATCTTAGACTCTGCAAGCCCCTGGGGCCCAGCAGGTCAAGTATGTTCTGACTTAGAAAGGCAGGAGGCCAGCTCCTCACTTCTCAGATTCTGCTGAGCTCACTGAAACCCTAACCTTCGGGCTTCCCCACTAATTTGTGATAAGGCCGCGCCAAGAAAAACAGCAGCTAAAGACCCCAGATTTCTCTGCGAATTCCAAAGTGCTTGGTTCATTCCAGCGGGGAAGGGGCCCAAAGCAGCCGTGCAGTGCACGCAGAACCACCTCTGCGTGGGTGCGGGGCTTGGGATGGCCTAGCAGGAGCCTGCTAGGGAGGACCACCTGCCGCTCTGGGGAGATTGCTTCCAGCTGGCCCCAGCAAGGACAAGGCCAAGGGTGGGTTAGGGCAGTGGCTTGGAGAAGCCGAGATGGCTCTCAGGATATGTGCTGACGTGGCAAGCTTGAGCAGGAGTGAGAGGAGAAATGTCCACCCAGGCTCCTGACTCAAAGACCCCTGAAATCCCTGGACAGATTAGGTAACCTGCTGGCACCTCAGAGGAGAAGTGATATGTTATTTGGGAGTGAGGGGTGAGTGTGTGTGTGTGTGTGTGTGTGTGTGTGTGTGTGTGTGTGTGTTGCTAGGAATTGAGCTGGGGGTCTTATATGTACTGAGCAAGCATTCCAACACTGAACTATGTCCCAGATGTGTTTGAGTGAAGGGCACACCCTTCCTGGAGGCAAGCCTAGAGCTAGTGACAGACTTTCAAAGAAGCCCAGAAGCAGCTAGGGAGATGAGAGCTGCTCTGGCAGGGCAGAAGACACTAAGGGCAGGGAAGTGACCCACTCCCACCCCCGCTGCTGATATGAGAGGGAGGAGACTTTGAGTCCGGAGGGGCTTTGGGTGGGACCGTGGTGACAAGCTAGTGAAGCAGGGTCAGAGAGAGGGGTGAGGCCAATTCACAGCAGGGAAGAATATAGCTTGATTTTCTCTCTCAAGTCATGCTAGTTCTGTATTATCCTAAATAGAAGCTGACTTTGATATGGGAGAAGTGGAGGTTTTTGGAACCACTGGGGACCCATACTTATCTTGCCATGGTGACCGTTGCTTCCCTGTTGAGTGGGCAGCGGTCCCTACAATGGACAGAGAGGCCCCCATGGGTGGCCCAAGTAAAACACCCCAGGCTCTTCTGAAGAGGTGGCAGGGGGTTGAGAACCACAAGCCCCTGCAGGACCCTAGGCAGTATCAGATCCTGCCCCAGACTCAGGTACTAAGGGAAGAGAGTCTGAAGCTCAGGAGAAGAATGTGAGGCATGAGTCCTAGTCACCTTGAAAGAGTTAGGACCCAAGGTGTGAGTCACAGCCAGTGTCCCCATAGTGGGGAGTCTTGTGCCTCAATGACCTCATTTCTCCTTCCACCATCCTGTTAAGTGTCTCACTGGATAGACCCAAGTAGGAAGCCATGGGGAAGAGGCCTGTGCCTACAACCAAATCAAGTCAGTCTCCTGCAAGCATGAGCACCAGAAGGCAGCCATAGAACCCGGAGGGGCAGAGATGGCACCCAGGGTTCAAGGCTCTCCATGTAAAACCCTGAGACACGGTCTTTGTGTGACCAGTGAGGAGCAGGGACATGCAAGTAGTCTTCCATGAATGCTACAGGGCCTATGGTGTGAGTGGAGGGGGTGCCTGACTCTAGAAACTTTGCACCAGTCCTACTGTCCCACTGCCCTTGTTATACACAGGAACAAATGCAAACGTCACCTCGCTCAAGCTCTACATGTCATCCCCAGCCTCCTTGTCCTCCCCCACCCTCTTCTTACTCTGTCTAGGAACTCTGCCCTCCCCCACACCTTCCATCTTGTTCATGTCCCAAGGCATGTGCCCTCTTGCTTAGGACAGATAATGGTGCTACCCTACTCTCGTGCAGGTGCCAGCTAGCCTATCCCCTCTGCCAAGAGCATCTTTGAGAAGCTGTTGACCTCTTCCTTCCACCCTGGATATGGTTGTAGCTCCTTCGGGTTCTTCCTGGCTTTCTTTAGAGAGAGTGCTGTGCAGGACAAGTATGCTGTCCTGCAGGAAACTGTGAGAAATGCCCACATGCCAGCTATCTTACCTACAGGGGCGCCTTGAAAAGTTACCACTGTAATTAGGATCGGATCTTTAGTGGCTTGATAGTGGGCTGGTTTCCTGCAGACTCCACCCACCAGGGTACAGGTGGTGTCTTCTAGGAGAGTCAAACCCCTATTGATAGTGTCAGGTTTGGTCCAGCCAGGCTGTGGTCTTTGGTGGCTGTGTCTACCAACAAGTCCAGGCCTGGAACTATGTGTACTAGAGCCCTAACTCCGTCTCCTAATAGCCATGGCTCACTGGTAACTCAGTTTCTCTGAGAGAAATGGGGAGACCCATCTTCTTGGGTAACGAGTAAACATGAATCTGGGACCAGACAGCTAAACATAGAGCCTGAGATGGGAGAAGCCCTGCCTGGCTTGGCAGAAGAAAGTAACATCACAAAGAGTCCCTCACCAGCTTCCTGTAGGCATAGCTCAGGCTTCCCTCACTTGGGGGGTGTTAGACTTACCGTAGCCTGAGCACAACCTTTGCCTTTTCCTAAGGGTTCTACCTCCCATGCACTAGAGGACAGTATAAGAGGCCCTTATCCCATCGCCACAAAGGTAGATCCCTGGGGAATTCAGACTGTGGAGAGTCCGGCATGTTCTGGCGGTATATCAGTAGCAGAGTCCTGAGAATGGGAGCCACGATCACAGGCCACCTGCTATCACACCCATCTCACCTTGGACACCAAGCACAGTGGCCATGAAAGGGTGGCTATCTTCTGGCCATGATGCTGTAGTTATACCCTCCCCTAAGGGTGGTTTCCCTCTCAACACCAGCAGAGTCCTTCTGAACAAGTCCAGTCCTCCAGGGTCCTTGTGACATCAGGTGTATGCAAGAAGCAGGCTGAGTAGGTCTAGTGGAAGGAAGCTTGCACCAGAATGGTGGCAGGGCAGTGAGAGCCGTTCGCCATATTCACTCTCAGGGCCTCTGGTGCTTTGCCCCCAGAAGCAGCTGGACCCCCTCCCACCAGTCCTGCTCTCCCATAAGCCCTAGCCCTGATGGCTGCAAGTGCCATAGGGGTTCATTGAGCCAAACTGGGCTCCAAAAGCCACTTGTATTATCACCCAACCCCAGGACAGCTCATCTGGACCTTGGACTTTGGGGAAGGGTAGCCTCACACAACCTCCCTCAGCTGTCTTAATCCATGGTCTTAGTGAAAATGCTGGTGTGATTCTGGAGATATCCCTAAATAGCTTCCTGGAGAAAAGAAGGTTATGGAGACTGGATGGGTATCACAGGGTCCACTACTGAAGCCAGCCAATTGTAAATTCTTATGTTCCTCCTCTCCCATCTCAGGAACAGGAAGACCATTCTGGAGTTCCAGGGTATTTGTTTGTGTTCTATTTTTGAGCCAGGGTATTATTTAGCCCAGGCTATCCTTAAACTCACTGTGTAGCCAAGAATGACCTCGAACTCCTGATTCTCCTGCTTTCTCCATCTCCCAAGTGCTGGGATTAAAAGTGTGTACCAGCACACCAATTTTATATAGTACTGGGAAATCTAGCCAGGGCATCATGCATGCTAGGCAAGCACTCTGCCAATTAAGCTATATTCCTAGCTCAAAGAGCATGAGTGGGTCTCTATAGTATCCATCTATAGCAAATTTGTGGACATGGCTGGGTAGGACCTCCTTCAGCCATCTCATCTAGTAGAGAGGAGTGATGGCTGCTCTGGCCTCTAGCAGTAACCTGCTGACCTTTGTGTGCTTCTGGACCTCTCTCTGTCTCTTACCATGTCATCCCTAATGTCTAGGCCTATAGTCAGCTGAGCAAATTAGTAAAATTAGTAAAGCCCACCAACAAGCTCCCGGCTGCCCCTAAGCACTGAGGCCCCCACAGGGCCTGTTCTTCTCACGCCACTCTACTGCATCCCTGGAGCCGGACAGGTGGACTTTCAGCCTCATTTCTCCCCTTGCCAACCCATGCTTCTCTACCCATGCCAAGGGCAGGAGGCAGGCTGCACGCGGGCGTTACAGGACATCATGGCAGGGGGCAAGCAAAGGGGCCCGAGGCACCGGGTGCTTCCGACGGGGCCTGAGGGCCGTCTGACCTTTCCGGCCATGGGGCAGCGGTTGCGTGAGCAGGAACAATCACCCCAGTGTGCAAGGCACAAGCAGCCTTTTCTTCCTCACCAGGCCGGCGCACACAGCTCCCAGCCTGGCTTCCCTTGAACAAACATATTTATTGTGGCCGCCACTGAGGACCTCGCCTTGCAGCCGGAGCCTAGGGGCCTCTGTCCCACCCACTGGGGCCCAGGGAGGGGACCCCTGCCCTGGCGGTCCCCTGGCCAGACCCTCTTCTCTGTGGGCCCCAGCCCCACTGTGCTGAGGCAGGGGTGGTTCCAGTCACAGCAGGCTCTAGAGCTTAGGGGTCCTGCTGGGAGCTTGTGGCCACCCACAGGCAACAGGCCAGCCAGTTTCCCTAGTGGGGCACAAACACAGACACCTGAGTCCTCTACACATGGGGCAAGCCCTTCACCTCTGTTTCCTCCTCCATAAAATGGGAGACATGACCCAGCCTCACACACAACCCAGCATTTAAGAACTCAGAAGCAGCTACAACTCTGTCTTTTCCCAGAACCACTTCCAGTGTCAGATTTTCCTCCCATGTCCAAAGTGAAAGAACTCCCTCTCTCAGGGCTCACCACCCTCAGGTCCCTCAATTTGCCTCAGTGCAAAGAACCCCCATATTGCTCCCTCTGATGTGACTGCAACCCTTTTTTCCCCCTACAAATCCTTTATTGTGTCAGCCTCCTCCCCACAGAACAATATGGAAGGCCTAGCTGAGCATTTCCCATTGAGGAGCCAGCTCTGGTTATAAAAGTATGGAAGTTAGGGCAGACTCCAAAGAATAGTGGGGTACCCCAAACTCCCAGTCAGCAGTTCCTGGGAGGAGAGCAGGTCAATTTGCCAGAAGAGATTTTGTAGGAGGGGCAAGACAAGACACAGGCATCCCTATAGGGATGCATTCATTTGTCTCACCCTCCACCTGAAGCTGAACCTCCAGCCAGCCAAAAACAGACGTGGCAAAGGTTCTACTGGACTGGAGGGAGACTTCTGGACCTATCGTTTGCTCTCATTTCCTACCTTAGGGCCTTGTGTGTGTGTGTGTGTGTGTGTGTGTGTGTGTGTGTGTGTGTGTGTGTGTGTGTGTGCCTGCAGGTGTGGTTAGGAACAAGAATGAGGGTGTACTGTTTCTTTATATCTTGCAATATGCTTCCTGCCTCAGTTTCCTCTGCTGTGAAATATGAATTATGGTCTCTACTTTGGCCTGGCAGTGGTTACCTAGGCCCCAGACAGAGGCACCAAAAATGATGCCTGATAAAGGCCTCTAGGGTGATGTCTGTAGGTGCCTAAAAGCAGCCATGTGGCCACGCCTGTGGCATGACTGCCCTGGGCCCGGTGGAAATGAGTGCCTTGAATGGCATGTTAACACACGTCACATGTGCCATGGAAGCCTCAGCTTGTCATCATGTAAGCTGTGGCTGTCTGTACGCATCTGGCTTAAATTGAACTTCCCAGGAAAATGTGTTAAATCTGACAGTGCACACAGAATGGCACAAAGGAACTGTACACAGGAGTGCAAGAAGTGGAGCAGTGCATTGGTGAGTCAGTTGTAAAATTCACGCCTGACACACAGAAGGCCTTGGTTCGATTTCCAGCCAATGCATTACTCAGTTTTAGCAGAGCATAGTGGCACATCTTCAATCCCAGCCAGTGGAATGTAGAGGCAGGAAGATCTCTATGAGTTTGATGCCAGCCTGGTCTACATAGGGAATTCTAGGCTAGCCAAGGCTACATAGTGAGACCCTGTTAAAAAAAAAAAAATTGCTGTCCCTAACATGGTCACCTCCCTGTCTCTCTATGAAGGTGAGATGAGACACCCCATGGCCCTAAGGAGAGGGCCTAGTCCCTGAACAGAGAAGATGCCTAGAGCCTGTGAAGTAAGACCCTGCCTCGTAAGGAGGTAGATGGTGACCTCTACACAGCTGTCTCCAACCTGGGACTATGACAAGATGATGTGCCTAGGTCATGCCAGGCAGGGCCACGGAGTGAGAACTTGGTTAATATGAGACACTCAGGACTCAACCACACATGGGAAGCCCAGAAGATGCCAGGTCAGCTTCAGGCTGCCCTTGAGGTGCCCACAGGAGGTAGTCATGATAATGTTTCATTCTCCCTGCCTACCCCTTCCAAAGACTATGCTAAATATGTTGGCCTGATTTCCCAGGACACAGAGCTGAGGTGCCACATCCTGTTAGCAGGGTCTAGAGAGGACCTCAGAGAAAAGGGCAGCTTTGGATGAGGGCTGGGTACTAGGCAGGACTCCCCTAGGAGAAGAGGGGTCAGGAAGGACATTTTGAGGGAAAAGATTCCAGGAGGGGCAGAGGCTGAATCTTGATCTAGTCCCTCAGGGTTCAGGAAGGGCAAAGAAAAGGAAGAGAGTAAAGGTGAGGAAAATAGCTATGCTTGGGGGCAAAGGTCAGTCCCTGCCTAGTCACCATCCTGTCCCAGGAACCTGCTCTTCTGGAGCATGTGCCCTCACCAGGGACAGCAGGCCCAGGCTCTCAGGCATACCACTGGCTGCCTGAGGACGGGAAGGAGTTAATTCCCGACCTCATGGGCTGGCAAGCTCTGACTCACAGAGCAATAAAATTCCTGTGTTTTAAAAATCAGTATATTAGCTTAATTTTATAGATTTCAGAAGTGCTACTTGAAAATAAAAGTCTCCTAATTATATTTATGATCCCAACGTGAATCTATTTGACTCCGCTCACGGCGAAGAACCTTTGTGTAAAATGCCGGGAAGGCTTCATGCGGACTCGGCCCTAACAGGCCGTAAAACACCGGCTGGTGGGTCCAGGCCCAGCAGGGATCCAAGGTCGTGGCAAAGTCCCTGCTAAGGCCACAGCACATGGGACTCCTAGGTGTCAATGAGTACAGAGCCATGGTTCAAATGACCGTGGGAGGGGTTGTCACAGCCTCGATGTGTACTACGCACTTGGAATGTGCAGGGGGCATAAGCAGGAGACACAAAGAGCTTGGCACCCATGAACCCAGAGGAGGGACATTTCTGGCATGTAACCAATACTACATCCAATGCCTGCCCTGGGCTGGGGCTCAGGAAGCTTCAGGGAGAATCCACGTCCTAGCCCTTCCTCAATGAAGCAGGAGCCCAAGCTGTGGTTAAGGCAAGAAATTAAAAATAAAACAAAAGGAAAAAATACTTCCTCTGGTTGGGAAGCCAGAAGTAAACCCCCACCAAGTGGAAGTTGGGTCTGGTTGGGGTCTTTACAACATGGTCCTTGGTATAGTGAGGGTGGGCAGCAGTGTTGTTGAGAAGCAAGAATAATCTGGGAGGGCTGTCTGAGGAGGTAACCTTTGCCTTCTTAACTATGCAGAGAGATGGAAGGACCCTACTGTGGAAAGGGTCACCAGCCCCTGGCATGTTGGTAAGAGTACTGCAGAGTGACGTTGACCTCCAAGGTGGGCAGAGAAAGTACTGTGACTGCCTTGCCTGTGCCTCACCACCTACCTGTGCTTAGGGGGTACAAGGAGCAAAGCTAGACTTATTGGTCCTTCCAGGGTCCAGGAATTTCTGACAGGATGTCATTTTGCCAGGCAAGGGGCTTGTGGAGCTTCAGTGTTGGGGGCCGAGAGATGCTGGTTGGTCCTAGGACCTGGACTGGATTGGGCTGCCCTCTCAGCAGGCCACATGCAACAGTGCCAGCTGCACAGACACTGTGGGGATTGTCCTCCTGTCCAGCCCAGGCCTAGATGTGCTGGCTTTCCACAGGAATTCAGAGCAGGCCGTGAGGGGGCTGTAATCAGATGCCGGCTCCGACGCCCTGTTGTTGCAGGTGCAGTGTGGGTGCCGGAGGCCAGGTGGGCAGCACAACACAGCCTGTCACTCACCAGATGGGGCCCCAGGGACCCCTGGTATAAGTGGAGGCTGGGAATCCACAGATGATGGCCTGGCCTTGTACCTATTCCCTAAATCCCATTCCCATGTTGCTTTGAGGAAGCATTGACTTCCCTGTTGGGTCCTTCTCTATGGGGGATGTAGATGGCATTAGCTGGGCCTCCTGGAGGGGCCCTGAGGGGTGGCCTCACCCTGTACCTCCCAGGCTGGTACCCTATATTCCTCCTGTATCAGATAGCCATGGTCAAAGCAGGAACCCACCCTAGGGTACCTTGGCTCCCCTAGTGCTTGTAGGTAACAACCTTCCAGCCTCTAAATGAGGCACAGATGGATGAGTTGAGATGCTCTAAGGACAGTGGTGTGTTTAAGACCACTGTTGGGTAGTGAAACTAGGTGATAAGCTAGTCCTGCACAAATGGGGCAGATGTAGGTGGCCAGTGTTTTTATTATGCAAAGGAAGGCATTGACAAGAAAACTCTGGTCACATGTGGCCATTTTTCTTCTAGAAAGGCTTAGACCTTCCTCTCAGACTTAGGGAGCTGGTGGCCTAGGTTTTCTCTGCCAGGAACTTGTCCATATTCAGTCAGGCCCACCATCAGCCCCACCCTTTGGCTTTAAGACAGTGAGTCCCACAAAGTTTGGGAGAAAAGCTGATACTTGTCCAGTTATTAGGCTCCCTTGTGGACACCTGGTAACATCCACCAGAGCCTTTAGGCCACTCTAAGTGGCTCTATCAGTGTGGTGTCCTTGTTCAGTCAATCTAGAGGACAGAGGGACAAAGGAGGGACAAGCTACCTGAAGCCCTCCTGGAAATGAGATTTTGAGGGAGATCCTGAGGGCAGTGATCATAGTCTTCCTGTGTGAGAGCCCCTTCTTGTGTCCCAGCAAAGACATGCGACAGGGGCGATAGACAAGATCGATTCATTGTGAAGCTACCCAGAACCTACTAGGCTATGGTCCAATAGCCATCACCCTGGGCCTACAGCCAGCTGGGAACAGCACCCACGGGTGCCGGCTATGAATCCCCCTTTGCTTTGTGTAAAGCCATGAAAAGCCACCGACTATTTTCTCTTTCCTGTGTGAGACAGACTTCCTCAGCATGCTCCTCTGGGGATAGTGCCAAGAACGAGGACAGAAGATGTGAACAATATACCTTCATCTCTCAGCCCTTCAGAGAAACCTGAACAAATTCAGTCAAATTTACTTTTAATTGTGTACATTTCACAACTAACTTCAACACAAAGTGATATTTTCTGGCTTTTAAAACATACTCAGATAAGGAAACAGCATCTTGTTTAAGGAACGGCGCTAAGCAAACAGTGGTACAGGTGTTCAAAGATATCAGATTAGTAGCAGATATGGTGAGGGACCCAGCAGTGGCAGGGGACAGGATATGTGGACTTTGAAGGCCTTCCTAGCTGGCCCTAGATTTGAAGAATGGACATATTACCACTGGGGGCCCTGACTTTGATGGAAAGCCATTCAAGACTACCTTCACATTTCCTGTGGCTATTGTGACAGACTCAAAAAGCAGGTAGCTTTAAACTATACAGAATTACCATTCCACAATCCTGGAGGTCAAGTGTGGGGAGGGCTGATTCCTACTGCAGACAGCCCACATCCCTTGGCTCATGGACTATGCAAGGATAGAGATGCCAGTGAACATGGCCCTCACTTCCCTTCCTCATCCCCTAGCCCCTCTGCGATCACATCTCCAGCTCCACAAACTTCTGTCTAAGGACCTTTATGGTCACATCAGGCACCCCATAGTCCATGCTGATCTTGTTGCCCCAAAATCAGCTGATCAGCAACATTCATTCTGCTTTGATATATGACCTGCATACAGGTTCCAAATGTTAAGACATGGACATTTTCAGGGACCAATAGCTACTCACCACACTACCCAGTTCCTTGTGTCCCCTGTGCCCATAGCATAGACTCATAGACCACTGGGGCTACCGTGAGTTTTATGAAGCCTGAAGGACACCAGAATGGTCTCAGGCCTATATAGGGAGCTTTGGGATCTGGAGGAGGGGTCTCTGTATCTGGAGAATGTGAGGACAGTAGACCAAGAAGAGAATGAGAAGTAGGGTTTTAGCTCATTGTGCCTCTGAGGAACTGGGAGCCCTGGTGGATCTGCTTATGGATATCTGTCTCACTAGAATGGTGATGACCAGGGCATAGTTGGTCCTAGACATACCTTCTTCCTCACCTTTGTCTCATTGTTTACCCTTGCCAAGGTGCCATATGTCCTTCACATGGCTGCACATGAGTGGCATGTGCTTACCCCCATGTGATCCTGCATCAAGCCTCCTGTTCATCCCCTGCCCTGTTTTAGCTCTCTAGACCTGTTCAGTTCCAGCCCCAGGCATGAGATCCACTTGGGTTTCAGTTCTTTAGCCAAAAGTCCCATCTGTTACTGATGGAACATTCTAGAAAGTTCTCTTGCTGTTTACCTACCCTACCTCTGGGAGTGGAGAAGTGCCTAATTTAGAGGAGTCTTGCCTAGCCACCAGAGCAGTTGGGTTCTTTCCATTATAGCCATAGGTACATGGACAGTTGGGGGCTGGGAGCCCTTCCCAAGGCCCTGGGCCTGTGGTTTTTCTGGATGCCCATCTTGAGAGGGTCTAGCCCCTTCACCCAGGCATACCAAGCAGAATCAGGGCTGATCATCAACCACAGAGCTGCTGAGGTCCAGCAGCACCTTTCTTAACCCTATCCCTCTGTCTTAGGGCAGCCACTCCTGGCCTCTTGGTTACCTCCTGGAACTCTTGGCCCGAGTGCTTGAGAGTCAGTGTTGACTGTTTAACCTGTTCAAGGCACTCACCACGACAATGCCAGATTTCTCCACATTGAAAGTTAAAAGGAAGGAAACTAAGTTCTGAAAGAAATAGGTGTTGCTCTTTCTGCAATGCTCTTGAGGTAGACTATTTTCATCCCAAACGCCCATCCCTCTTCTCTTGAACATCAACAGTGTCTTGGAGAACATCCCCGGGACTATTATCCCTGGGAGACAGGTTTGGGATGTCCTGTGTCTTAGCTCAGGTATGACTGGCATGGCAGGGAGGCAGGGGGTGGTGACAGATAGTCTTTGACTTGAGCTGGTCCAATGGGAACATTTGCTGCATTCCTAGGCACTCATAGCTATCTGGCCCCCTACACCCCAATACTGTGATAAGGGATCATGGTGACTGCGCACTCAGCTATGCCACCTCCATGATGGATCTTTCTGAATGCAGTTGGGCCTGGGCTCCCCTTGGCCCTTTCTCAGGGCCGTTTGCACTCTGCAGCTGAATCAATGCAAGGCAGAAATTCGTGGCAGGGGAGTGTTTACCGGTTGAGTTTCTGAAGCCAAGGATGCTCAATGTTTGTCTAGGCTCCATCCCACTGGGTCCTCTTGAGCTCTGCAAACAAGAGCCTCAGAGCACAAGGGGCCCTCACCTCCCCAGAGTGCTGAGTCCAGCACACCGGACCTCGGTGCAAACAGCCAGCTGGGGCTCTTCCACAGCACTGAATAAACTCGGGTCAAACAAAGCAAATGTGTCCTAGAGACCCCCATGAGTAGACAGCCTCAGAAAGCCCTGCGTGAGCCTTTTGCTGCAATCCAGAATTACTGGGAAGGGCAATGTAGACATTTGCCTTCCCCAGGTGGCTGCCAAAGGTTGAGGTAGTTGATTTTTCTCATTCCTGGAATCCAGGAAAGTTAGTCTTTTGCTGCCCTTCCCCCCTTGAACATTTCAGATTCTCTGAGTTCTTTGTGGGAGAAGGCTGGCTTGGGTGTCCCTTAGTATGGATCAAAACCAAGGGAGGTCCCATTGGGGATACCTAAGCCAGGGACAAGGCTATTTTATACTGCAGCAGAGAGGGGTATCTTAGCAATTATGGACAACTGGAGTGATTTATGGGCCTCCAGGGATGCGGGGACTATTTTTATCTGTAAGGGTCTTGCAAGCCAGGGACCCTGTGCTCCTCCAGTGCAGGAAGTCTGTGGGAGTTGGTCTGATCTCTACTGCTTCAGAGCCTTTGTTCCTCCTGGCCTAGCTCAAACCTCGAGGAAGGGTTCCCACCCACTTCTCACTGTTCTGCTGCAGGGTTAGAAGGAACCATGACTTTTACCTAGACTCAGGGCCTGAGATATAGTAGAGCCCTGGACTGACTGTCATTGTGCCTACTCCCTATCCAAACCACCCTACACTCAGCTGTGATGGCCCTTTAAGGGCCTGTGTTCTGTCTGCTCACCCCTAACCCCTCACAGGAGAACAGCTTTGCCTGACTCTCCCTTTGCTGAATTTTCTGAGTCTATACAGCTGGACCATGGTGCTCTACATTGCCTGTGGTACCCAAGTGAGATAAAACGGATGCTTACCTACCAATATGGTCCTTCCCTCCACATCCACCTGGAAGATCTCACATAATA
>NC_050443.1:121642117-121718460 GCF_903995425.1 Onychomys torridus
CTGCAGGTACAGGCTGCTGTAGCAGCAGTGCAGGCAGGCAGTCCCCACTGCAGGTTAGCAGCAGTGCAGGCAGGCAGTCCCCCCTGCAGGTTAGCAGCAGTGCAGGCAGTCAGTTCCCCCTGCAGGTTAGCAGCAGTCCAGGTGGTCAGTCCCCACTGCAGGTTCCAGCAAACTCTGGAGCCACGCGTCAGGTAGAGGTGTAAAATGAGTTCTGGCTGCCAACACCAAGCTGTCTGTCCCACCCACTGTCAAGGGAACAAAGGGCTGATTGAGGCCCCTGATTCCTGTTACCAGGCCAGAGGTTCTTATTTACCTTCTTCAAGGTGAGACGGAGTCGTGCTGGGGGTGCCCAGTGGGGATAATGCCACAACCGGGTCTTGGCCCAACTACAAGAATGTGCCCATTAGTTAGTAATCCTCCAAAAGGTCAAGTCAGAGGCAGTGCCCACGCCCAGGGTGCCAGGCTGCCCGATTTTTCCTTGACTGTTTTTGCATCGGTGGAAGTGATTTCTATTCTGACTGATGTGTCTTGGTCCTGGCATCAGAACCAAAAGGTCAGAGGCGTTTTCCCCTGTATTCTCCAGTGTCTTTAAGGATGGGAGTCCAGCTAAGACATCCTTCTCTGAGTGTCGTCAGTGAGTTCTGCCCCTGACAGTGAAGCCTGGTCCCATAGACTGAGCTTGAACTAGCCAAGTGCTCTTCAGAAGCAGGCCTGTCAACCAGCACCTTCTTTTCATCTCTCTTAATGTCTGGCTTGCATCTCCTGCTCCTGTTCAGTGCTGAAGCATTCTGGAAATGGATTCTTTGCTGAACCCCAGGTTTTCAAAGTGAGACAGACCCAGAGAAGTCAAGTGAATTACTCCACATTGCATAGCCAGTGATAGGCAGGGCTGGGATTTCATTACTTTAAAACTTTACTGAAATAAATGACCTGTGTTTAACATGAACAATTTGATAAGTCTATGATATATGTACAGCAAGGCCTTCTAACCTCAGTATTGTTGACACTAGGAGCAGGGTAACTTGGCCATAGAAGCTGCCTTGCAAAGAATAGAATGTTTATCAATTCCTGGCCCCTCCAAGATGTAACCCCAAAGATGTCTCCAGACATTGGCAGGTGGCTTCTGAGGGGCAAAGCCATCCCCTGTTGGGAACCAATAGTTTTCTCAGGCCATTCTGTTGCTATAATGGAACACTAGATGCCACAAGCTTTAAAAAGAAAATATGGGGCCTGAAGAGATGGCTCAGTGGTTAAGAGCATTGGTTGCTTTTGCAGAGTTATCTGGGTTCAGTTTCCAGCATTCACATGGCAGCTTATTACCACCTGCAATGCCAGCTCCAGAGGATCATATGTTCTCTTCTGGCTTCCCTGGGCATGGCATGCATGTGTTACTCACAGACAAAACACTCATACACATAAAATAAAAATAATTTTTTCAAGACAGGGTCTTGAAACTCAGAGACCTGCTTCCTCTGCCTCCCTAGTACTGGGATTAAAGGTGTGCACTACCACTGCCCAGCTAATAATTTTTGATTTTTTTTTTTTAAGAAAAAGAGGTTTATTTTGCTCTGAAGTTTTTTTCTTTTGTTTGTATTCTTTTTGAGACAGGCTTGTACTTTGTAACCCAAGCTAGCCTTGAACTCTGAACAATCTTCCTTCTGTAAGTGCTAGGATTATGGGTTTGAGTGGCTCACAGTTTAAAAGGCTTTATAGGATGATGCCCCTTGCATTTGGCTTCCTATAAGACCCCCTTGGCTGTATCAAATGTAACAGAGAAACAGGTTTATCGGAGGTGATTCAGTCAGCAAAGCAAACGTGCTGCACGAGTGTGACCCAGCATCTTTGTAAAAAGCCAGCATGGTGACATGCACAGGTGGTCCTAGTTCTGGGAGGCAGAGGTAGGTATATCTTCTGGGATTACTGGCCTAACTGGTGAGCTTCAGGCCAATGAGAAACTCTATCTCTGAGGAGATGGTTGGCCTTCCTTATGACACTTAAGGCTTTCTTCTGGCATCCACACGCACATGCACAGGCATGTATACACACACATAAACAGGCACAGGCATACACACACACACACACACACACACACACACACACACACACACACACAAAATATAACAGAAGTGGAGAGGGGCAGAGGGGGCAGGCAAATATGGAGGCCTTGAGCTGAAGTTCATCACATCAGCAGTGCCATCTTGCAAAAGATCGTCACAGCTGGGCTCATTAACTATTGATATCCCAAGGGGTGGAGAGAGTCATGGACCCTCTAGCTCCTTCTTCCAACTGGTTGGAGAGAAGGCTGTTCTAATTACACATGGCCTCAGGGAGGGCTAGAGCATACCGGGAGGAAGCTATGAGGGAGGGGTCTTTATCTATACAGCCATGGGGAGTCATCTTCTGTCCTGGGTGTAGACTTCCTAGTGTGACTGCTTTCAGGCCACACATGCTCCTGTGCACAGCCCCTCACCTGTGCACTATAAGTAAACTTAATAAATTCATTGCTCCCCCAGAGTGAACGTTGGTGGACTAATGGGACCTCAGGAGGAGGGTGGACATCGCTTACTTTTCCCCTAGGGAAGGGATTTTAGGAACAGGATCTTACTTTCTGAGTTCTGACACTGGGGACCAAGCTTGATGCCCATGAACCTCTGGGGGCAGACGACACCCAGACTAGAGCACTAGCAGGTACCTGTGACACAGCTGCCACACTGCAGCCACACCCCTTGACCTCACAACCCTTGCTGGCTCTACCTGCCTGTGGCACAGTCTCCAGGCCACAGCTGACTTTGTTCTGTCTGCATAGACTCTGCGTGTGGCTTTTCAACCCTCTCTGTCCACAGAGTCTCAGGTGTCAGTGTGGAATGGTAGGCCGTGGGATGCTAAATGTGCCCAGGCTGCCACTCTGTAGCAGTTTTTCTTCAAGACCTTTGATAAAATGGTCTCCTTGTCTCCCTATGCTCAACATATTTCTTTCCGAAAGACAAATCTAAACTTTTCAAGTAGATAAACAAATCAAAGGGCAAAGATTTTGTTTTCTTACTTGTAGAAATATAAGGATTAGATTTTAATCTGTCAGTTTAATGAGAAACAAGTTAGTTTCAGGTAATATGGTGGGAATTAATCCTGGTGGGACATCCATTTAAATCCTTAATTCTTTTTACTCAGGGTTGGTTAAACTTTAGTTTTTTTGCCTGTTGGTGACTTGGGGTCACTGGAAAATATCAAAAAGATATCTGCAGTAACAGCAAGACCTGTGGCTCTGACTGTTTGAATCATTTACTTAAATTTTTAAAAAATTATTATTTTTAAAGTTTGTGTATACATGTATGCCTGCATGTACATCTCAGTGCATCACCTGTATGCGGTGTCTACAAAGGTCAGAAAAGGGCATTGCATCCCTGGAAATGGACTTGCAGGCATCATGAGCTGACGTGGGTTCTGGGCATCAACCTTGGGTCTTCAGCAAGAGCAGCAAGATCTCTTAACGGCTGAGCCACCTGTGTAGACCCACCGCATGATTTTTGAACCACCCATGTAATAACAATATCTTTAAAAAAAAAAGTGTAAAAACACGATTTGTGAAGAATATGCCCTAATTTCTCAACAAGGCTGATGTTGTTCCTGTTGATATGAATACTCATTCCTACTTCCTAAGAGGCAAGTATTTTTGACATATATTTTCACAGGTGAATTTTGGTGTATTTATAGACCTGTGCACACCTGTGGAACTGAACTGTAAATATACATTGGCAAACATGTCTCCCAGCTAGCTTTTCTTCAGTTTACAACATAGATGACGTATCTGTAGGCACCGATTGCATGTCCCAGTTGCTGCTAAGATGGAATGTGGTCAGCAGAGCATCTGTGACCCAGTGAAGGCCTTTGTGCGTTCTGTGTAAATCAGTCAGCTTTTCCTAGTAACAAACACTGCCCCTGATCTTAGCATGCATTTCTTCCTCAGGACTTTAGGCTGGTGTGAGTGTGGTGGCACCTGTGTTTAGCTTCTCATGGCTGGTGTCATCCAGGTTCCACAACTGGAAGTGAGTCCTGTGTCCAAGCCACTGTCTTGCTGTGGTGGGGAAGCACAGGTGGCAGTGTGGGATGCGTGTTGACTGAACACAGTGCAGTCCAGCATATTGTAAGAAAGGAAATTGAGAGGAACTTGGGATCTGCTAGACAAGTAACTGACAGGTGTTTATAAGCCCAGCAATCTTTTTAAAAAGGATTTTATTTGTGTGTGTGTGTGTGTGTGTGTGTGTGTGTGTGTGTGTGTGCACGCGCGCGTGCGCCATGTGAGTACAATGCCCACAGAGGCCAGAAGAGGGCATCAGATCCCCTGGAGTTGAAATTATCATGGTTGTGATCTGCCCAGTGTGGGTCCTGGGAACCAAACCCATGCTCTTTGCAAGAGCAGCAAGTGCTCTTAACTTCTGAGCCATCTCTCTAGCCCCCAGCATTTCTTTAAAGTTTGCTCCTAATTGCTTTTCAAACTTGACCTGTTGTGTTACACTATAATTCATACTGTGAATATTCTAACAATGATACTTAAATTTATTTACATTTATTAATTTTGCATGTGTATATGTGTAAGCACAGGCATGTCACAGTGTATATGTAGAGGTTAGAGAACAACTTGCAGGAGTCCTTTCTTTTTTTCCATCTTGTAAGTCCTGGGGCTTGAACTCAGAAGTGAGGCTTAGCAGCAAGCCTCTTTACCCATTCAGCCATTTTATGGCCCATGACAATGACATTTTTTTCTGAGGCAGGATCTCACTATAGGTACCTCAGGCTGGCCTGAGACAATCCCTGGGACCCTCCATCTGTTTGTGGTCCTCTTCCCATTCTGAACACTGAAGGAATTCAACCCCGTGTCCTCCCTGCTGAGGTTAGGCAGGTCACATGGCTTTCCCCAGCCAGTGAGGCATGGGTGGAAATGTCAGGTCCAGGTGGGGGGCTTTGAGAATGGGGGACTGAGTGTCTGAGCCCCAATGGGGATAACTGTTCTGGATAATCGCCCACACCCACATGGTGAGCAGCCAATAGAAGATGTGAGAAGTGAACCACGGTTTGAACCTCTTTCCCCTTCTTGTGCAGATGTATCTCCTGCTAGGCCAAAGACTCTTCCCTCTGTATGTAACTCACCTTGTCCCTCTGGGTAGCCCAGGTGGCCTCCTGTACCAAACTCCTGGTTTGTCTTAGGATAAGCACATTAGAACCCCATAAAGACACTGCTGTCTCTAGGTGGGACCAGTAGCTGTCTCCTTGCTATCTAACTCAGCAAGTGGGTCCTCCATGCAGGTAAGTTCTGCTTGCATTTCTAGCCAAGTGTGGGATGTGTGCAGCTTGCTGTCCAACCACTGTGGAATAGCTGGTTCCCTAGCTGCCCTGGGAAATGTCACCGGGGCCCAACCACAATGGGCTTGGCTAGGGCTTTCCAGTGACTGGGAAGTTATTAATCTCAACTCCAAGAAAGACAGTGTTAAAAGTAATGCCATGCTTTGTTGATAACCATGGGAGGCCTGCCCCTTTCTGAACAGAAACAGAGGAGTGGACTGGTGGGGGTGGGGGTGGGATGAAGGGGAGGTGTGGGGAGGGAATGGGAGAAGAGGAGGGAGGAGAGACTGTGGTTGGGATATAAAATAAATAAACAAATAAATAAATAAATTTTATTAATAAAAATAATAAAAGCACTCACACTTCCGCAATGCACTCTTGTGTAAGTGCCACTATTTCTGAGTGTGGAAATATTTCATCCCCCACCACAGCATGCTCCAGTGTACTCAAAGGAGAACCACGTTCGTGGTCCTGTGGCTTGACATGAAGTTTCCAAGCCCAGGAGCTGACTTTGCTGGCTGTTTGCAGTTCTCAGCTGCTCCGTTGCCTAGTTCACTATTTTTGAGAACACGTGTGGCAGCTAAGGCATGTGTCCACATGGCCTCTGAAGCTCTCCAAGCTCTCATTACAGAGTTAAAAAAACAACAGCACACATCCAGATAGTCAGGTCACCTGCATCAAAGTTATTGTCTGGTCCATGAAAACCTTCTTCTGTTTTGAAAGATTTATTTTATCTTAAATTATGTGTATGTATGTGATTCTCCATGTGAGTATATGTGTGAGTTCATGCTAGTGTCTGCAGGTGTCCTTGGAGGCCTGAAGAAGACATCATATCTCCTGAAGCTGGAGATAAAGGCAGTTGTGAGCCACCTAACATGGGAGGGGAACCCATCTGCAAGAACAGCAAGTGCTTTTAACATTGCTCATGTCCCCATTCCCTGCCCCATAAGGGTCTTTGTATGTCGACCCTTTTTTTCCTTGAGGTTCGATTATATTTTCCTCTGTGCCTCCAAAGCACCAAAATGTATTCATCTCTTGGCTTAGTGACAGTCTTGGGGTAAACACAACCCAGGGCTGGCATTAAAGGCACTTAGGACACACACAGAAGCAGCCAAGGGCAGACCCACTAATCAAAAGACAACAGATAACCCTGTGTAATGTGCTGTCCATAAATGAGGTGTGGGCTCGTGGAACCCAGAGCCGTGGGGTCATCACTTCAAAAACCTGCTTCATGCATGACTTAGTACAGCTAATAAAGCAGGCCCTCAGGCTCTCAGGATCACTCCATGTGAGCTCTGATTCAGGGGGCTTCCGTCCCCCGGTATTAGTTACTTTTCTCGTTGATGAGAGAAAATCCAACTGAGGGAGGAAGGACTACTTTGGTTTCTTGATTTTGAGGAATGCAGTCTATCAGGGCAGGAAAGGCACGGCGGTGGTGGCAGCAGAGGAGGCTTTGCCTGTGATGCTGAGCAGGGGGCAGACACAGGACAGCAGGACGTAGCCACATTTCCTTGTATCGTCCAGGAGCCCAGCTCATGGGATGGTGTCACTCACATTCAGGGTCTTCTGTCCTCACTTAACCTCTCAGCACTGTCATGGACGCCCAGAGGAGTCTTCACTATGCCCTGGATATTTCTTATTCACTCACTCACTCACTCACTCACTCACTCACTCATTCATTCATTCATTCATTTTTATTTATGTTTTAACTTAAAATTTTTTATTACATTTTTTTTTTTGTTTATGTAGGATCATATGCTACAGTGTAGATATCAGAGAACAGCCAAGAGGGTAAGTTCCCTCTCATTCTCTTGCCTCTGCTTCCTTGGTTCTGGGATCACAATCACTGCAACCACAGGCAACTCTTCCTAGGTGGTGTGTGTTTTTATAATTTAAACCATTATTAACATTATTGTTGTTGTTTGTTATTGTTGTTTTATGTATATAGATGTTTTGCTTGCATGTATGTGTGTGCACCACATGCATGCCTGGTACCCAGTGGAGCCCAGAAGAGGGCATCTGATCCCCTGGAACTGGAGTTACAGATGATCATGGGCCACCATCTGATCCCCTGGAACTGGAGTTACAGATGATCACTGGGATTAGAACCCAGGTCCTCCACAAGAGCAGCAAGTACTATTATCCATTAAGCCCTCTCTGGTCCCACTGGGTGATTTCTTCTATGCAATTAACTTGATAATGGAAATTTACCATGAGAGTCCCCAAGGGTTGGTCCCCAGGTGACCGTGGGGCAGGCTGATACCTCCATGAGGCAGCACTCCCCACTTTCAGTCTTTGTCTGGTAAATTGTCAAAGCACATTGGCTGCAGACAATCACCAGTGTTGTCTTCAGGCAGAATTTGGGTTGGAAGGAGTTGGCACATTTGGCATGGTCAGAGCCAGCGGTTGGTAAGAATAACATGCACAGTGGATTGGTCCCCACCTTCTGAGAAAGACCCTTGTCTCCAGAATGTAAAGAAGCACATTCCTGGTATCTTAGCTGTGGCATGAGAGTAGGTACCTGCATTGTTCATGGGAACCAGTACCTAGCTGGGGAGTTGTCACTAGCTCATGGGGTCTGGAAATTTCCTTGACAACCAGTTTGGAGTTTAGAGTTTTTCACCAGGTCAGGAGGAATTTCTGGATTTCAGAAATGCACCAGATCCATGTGCAGGGGCTCATGTCCATAGAAGTTTCTTGTCCTGATTCATCACCCCCTTAGAATCCCATCTTTGTTAATAGATGCAGATTAGGTTCATCCAATAGGTGCAGGGTTAATCCTTCCACAGGGATGCTCCCATGATGGATCGGCACCCTTGCCTTCCCTCCAGGTCTCTCAGCCAGTATAGATGAGAGCTGCTGGGGCATGTTCTGAGCCTCCTCTCTGTGGTGGGCTCTGGCTCAGCCTCCCCATGAAACCCAATGAAACTGAGGGGATGGGTCCTTATTTGACACAAAAGCCCTGGCTTCAGAGTATCTGGATATGCCTGAGGTCTGAGAGCTGGCTCAAGAGACTGTCTTCTAGATGGTAGAAATGGAAACTTAGCTCCTCATGGCACATTACAAACAATCCTGGTACAAGTACCAAGCCTTGCTCCACCCACCGTACCAGTGGGCCACTTTTTTACAGTGTTTTCTGTTCTGGGTGCTATAGATGTTTTTTGAGGCAGCGTCTCACTCTGTCTCAAGCTCACGGAATTCCAGAATTCTCCTGTCTCAATCTCTCAAGCACTGGGATTACAGGTGCCAGCCGCCCCACCTGGCTTCTGGATATTTGGTATGGTTTCTTGGTGTGGCACACCAGGGCATGTTCCCTTGCGTGGGAGAGAGAGAGAGAGAGAGAGAGAGAGAGAGAGAGAGAGAGAGAGAGAGAGAGAGAGAGAGAGAGAGAGAGAGAGAGAGAGAGAGAGAGACAGAGAGAGACAGAGAGAGACAGAGAGAGAGACTCTTTAAGGTCCCAGAAGTTATAGGGGCACAATTAGCCAATCTTGCTTGTAACACAAACCAGAGAAGTCAGGATCAAAGCAGAAGTGCTCCCACGACTCCCTTCACCATCCCCTCTAGGTCCGAGGCCTGAGCCCTCAGCAGTCAGAGCTAGGTCCAAAACAGAACTTGAGTGGCCTGTTACACAGACGTGTCTCTGCCCATTGGGCAATGCCAACATTTTGCCTTAAAAGGCTGTGTGGGGCTGGCAAGCAGCCTACATAGTAAGGGCACCTGCTGCTAAGTTTGATAACCTGAGTTCAACATTCATGGTTTGCATGGAGGAAGGAGAGAACTGACCCCTGCAAGCTGTCCTCTGACCTCTTCATGTGTGCTATGGCACACACCTGCACATGTACACACACACACACACACACACACACACACACACACACACACACACACACGAGGGGCTGGGGAGATGGCTCAGCAGTTAAAAGCACATACTGCTCTTGCAGAGGACTGGGTTCAGTTCTGTCGACCCACGTCTAGTGGTTCACAACCACCTGTAAATCCAGATCCAGGGGATCTGATGCCTCTGGTCTCTCACACACATGTGGTACACACACATATACATAATTAAAAATAAAACAAATCTTCACAAAACAAATAAGAAAATGTCTAAAATCTCTGTGTCTAGAAAAAGAAAGATAATAAAGTGATTGTAAGAACAAGGGCTGGAGAGTTGAAATGGAGGCCAGCCGCTTAGCAGCCTTGTAATATTTCTGACAGTTGTACACCCTCTCAGGATTCTTGGCCCGTGTTAGAACAATAAAGCAGGTTAAGAAGGGGCACCTGGTGATGAGGAGACCCTCTCACACACCTGCCACCTGATTTCCCAGTATCTGCTGCCATGGAAACAGCCAACAGTTCAGTCCACCTCGGCTTGTTTCAGGAACATAGCAGATGAAACACGGGGCTTCCAAGGTGCGGAGAGCAGCCCCATAAGGGACATGAGCAGGTTTTGATACAGGATAGGCAAGTGGGAAGACATGGGGGAGCCGAGGAGAACCGCCGCTGGGTCTCGGTGGCCTTGTCTCCCGACGGTCAGAAGACCTCTTTGTCGTTGATGCTGTGTATCTATCGGACATTCCTGGTAGATCAGAAGCACAGCACACTGGGTTGCTTTCTCTTTTGTCACTCACACTCACGAAAGGTCTGCACATTCAAAAGACCCCAAGTTCATTATATTATCATTTGAATTGTGACTTCGACAACCCAACACCCCTCTACACTGTGGGATTTTCTAGAGGACCATTGGGAGAAATACTTTAAAAGATGCAGTCCACCATGAGTTGGGAAGAATAAAAGGCCACTTCACTCCACGAATATGGCACACACCTCATGCATATTCATAAACCTTCTTTAAAATCTACAATGTAGAACCACTAAGCCATTCCCCACCATGGGGCAGCCCACTCCTGTGTCTTTGGAGGGCTTTGTTTAGCTTTGATAAATAAATTTCCACTCAAACCATCTGTGTCTTTTCCCACTGAATTCTTTCCTTCAAGCAGAGAAGAATGGAGAGAGGCCCCTTTAGCTGTCCATGGCAGCCCAGGCCACCTAGCTATGATGAATCAGCTGAAGCAAATGGCAGAAGGGGCAGGTAGGGAGGGGACATGTGCAGAGCAGTTTGTCAGGTGGCTCAAGCCTGGAGAACACTGTGTTGTCAGGGCTTGCTTGCCTGGGTCATGAGGCCACTCTGTCCCTGACACCCCCACCCCATCCTGTGCCTTGGCTCTGCTTTGTCATTAGAGGCTCTGTGAAGGCTGGAGACAGAGCCCAGGGAAGGAGGCCCAGCAGGAGCCAGCCTAGAAGAGAACACACTGAGCCAAGCATGGCACCACATGCCTGACATCCCAGCCACTGGGAGGTGGAGGCAGGAGGATCAAGCTCTGTTTGTCATCCTTGGCTATGCCATGAGTTCGAGACCAGCCTGGTCTACATGAGACCCTGTCTCAAAACCAAAACATCAGAAATGGAGAAAGAATCTGCCAAAGGAAGGAGGCAGGAGGTGGGTCTCTGGACTTATGAGATTCTATATCCCTTGAACCCAGCCCAGCAAATGGGAGTGGGACAGGCAGAGAGAGGTGGCATCCTATTTTATTAAAATACCACAGAACACCCACTGAAACCCTGGGATAGCACCTTCTGCTCACTAAGGGAATGGAAGCTAAGTGGCTGCTAACAGGATCGTCTCATTATCTGGCTGTGCTCTGGGCTACAAATTCTTCCCAGGAATGCCCAGCATGCTGCAGGGATATTCCACCCACATCCAGGCTGTCCCTGGAGGCCTTTCACCTTGTCACAAAAGCTGAACCATTTCCCTCTGACTTTTATAGCACCCGTTCCACCCAGAATGGATTTCTTTAGCTCTGCTCCAGCCAAGGGCAACCTGCCAACTTCTCCATCTCTTGTCCAGGCAGACCCCATTCACAGCTTTACCAATCGATACATTAAAAGCCTCACATGGCCTTCAGAGAAGTAAATGCGTAGGAAATGCTGCTTCTAATGAAACCACACACACAGAACAACACGACCAGGTGTGGAGGAGAGTTTGGTGGCCCAACTCCATATGATTCCATGCAAATGTACAGGGTCCCTTTACACCTTGGGAGGGTGGTAATGGCAGGAGCTTCGGGACACCCTAACCAACTCAAGGTGTTCAGGTCTCTGCTTTAACCACAAGTTTTTGCATAAATACTCCTTAGAAGTCTTGGAAAACTTAACCCAACTAAACATGTGCAAAGAGCTTTTTAACACCTGCTTAGGGACAGTGACAAGACAAAGATTGGTGCACAGTCAGCAAATGGGCACAATATTTTATAGTATTAATTAAAAAAGCCGGGCGGTGGTGGTGCACACCTGTAATCCCAGCACTCGGGAGGCAGAGGCAGGTGGATCTTTGTGAGTTCGAGGCCAACCTGGTCTCCAAAGCGTGTTCCAGGACAGGCTCCAAAGCTACAGAGAAACCCTGTCTTGAAAAAACAAACAAACAAAAAAATTATTTGTAGCCGGGCTGTGGTAGTGCATGCCTTTAATCCCAGCATTTGTGAGGCAGAAATAGGTGGATCTCAGTGAGTTTAAGGCCAACCTGGTCTACAAAGCAAGTTCCAGGACAGCAAGGACTGTTACACAGAGAAACCCTGTCTCAAAAAACCAAAACCAAAAATTATTTCTATTATATGTGTATGAATGTTTTGCCTACATATGACTGTGTATGACCTGTGTGTAGTACCTGCAGAGGCCAGAAGAAGGCGTCACATTTCCTGGAACTGAGTTCCAGACAGATGTGAGTAGCCATGTGAGTGTGGGGAATTGAACCCAGGTCCTCTGGAAGACCAGCCAGTGCTCTTAACCACTGAGCCATCTCTCCAGCCACAATATGGTTCTGTTGTTATTGACATTTGTTTCTGAGGATTTAACCCAGCTCCTCATGTTTGCTAATTAAGCACTTTGCCCACTGAGCAACCACCCGAGGCCCTTCCTTTTCTGGAATACTTCGATCCACACTGTTGTGGTATTGAGTGCTGTAGTCTTTGTCAGAGATGTACCACCTGCAGCTCTGCTCTGAGTTTGACCCTGTGCTCTACCAGCCAGGATGTGTGTGGCTTGTCCTGCATCCTTTCTGTGCCTCTGTTGAGGTCCTCAGCTGTGGCTCACACAGGTTTCTTGAGTCACACTCACTTGGAAACCTGGACCCACCATGCTCCGGCATTTATCCACTCTGCTCTGCAAACACAAAGGTCAGCTGGGTGCAGAGAAGATCGCCAAGTCAGAGGATCAGAGGGCCTTACAGTCCAGGAGTGGGGCAAACACATAGGAGGCCAGTGCCTGCTTGTTCCCCCTGGTGGGGCAAGACAGCCAGGAGCAGAGCTGGAAGACTGTCTTCTGCTGGGGACTGTGAGCCAGCGTGCAGAGGAGGATGCAGGGACCTTCCAGGCTCCTTTGTTTCGAGTTTAAATCTGATACAAGAAGGAACTCCTGCTAGGAGTTCCACCAGGGGAGGAGGATGAGCCGGGGCAGCCCACTGAGGAGTGAGGTATGGGAGAGGAGGCCTGAGGAGGCACAGTCATAGCAGCAGGAAAAGGAGGAAGAGGAGGAGGAAGAGAAGGAGGAGGAGGAGGAGGAGGAGGAGGAGAAGGAGAAGGAGAAGGAGGAGGAGGAGGCTGAGCCTAGTAGCAGAACTGAGATACAAGCTGGGTCAAGGAAATCTAGTCCACAGGACTTGGGGATGTCAGAGTCAGAGCCAGGAGCAGGCATATCTGTGCTTCCAGGTCACTAGTCTGGAGCAGAGTGGGCATAGGGCCAGCTGTGTCCCCTAGTGGGGAACCTGTAGAGGAATAACAGAGTGGATGGGAGTGTTGAACTCTACACATTCTGTGTTTGGAGCCCCAGTGAGCTGATGTCAAGTGACATGAACTAGAGCCACTTGGAGAGAGGAAGTCTCAATTGAGGAATGGCCTCCATCAGATTGGCTTGTAAGTAAGACTGTGGGGGCATTTTCTTGATGAATAATTGATGTGGGATGGTTCACTGTGGGCAGTACCACCCCTGGGTAGGTTGTCTTGGGTTGTATAAGAAAGCAGGCTGAGCAAGCCACGGGGAGCAAACTAGTGAGCAGCATTTTTCCATGGCCTATGCTTCAGTTCCTGCCTCCAGGTTCCTGCTTTGAGGTCCTGCCCTGACTTCTCTCTGATGGATTGTAAGCTGTAAAGATGAAATAAACCCTTTCCTTCCCAATTTGCTTTCGGCCATGGTATTTATCACAGCAACAGAAAGCTATCTAGGACACATGGTGTCATTTCAGATTCAAGGGTTAAGGCATTAGGGCATCTGTAATTTATCTTGTTGTGAGAATGGCTTAGAGATTTAGCTATACATTTTTTAAAAAGTTAACATGTCTGAGTTACTATATGGTTTACTGGATATGTCTTCTCTTTATCGTTTACAGGAAGTTACATTGGACTAAGCTCCCTCTTACACTCCCCTCCCTCCAACCCTCCCCACTTCCTTTCCTGGTTCGTTCTCTCCCTTCCTCCCCATTCCTGAGTCATTTCCTTCCCCCTCTCCTTTCTTCTCTCCTCTTTCCTCTGCTTCCTCCCTTCATTTGCTAAGACCAGGGTGAAGAGAGAGAGAGAACCCACCTGCCAGGTTCCATGGAGGAGCTGCAGATCCTGGGTACGAGAGAGTTACAGTGCGGTCCCTGGAGGGAGAGAGGTCCAGGCAATCAGGACATCAGCTCTGACACAAAGCCCTCCACATTTGTGTCTTGGCACTTTTTGTCCTTCCATACTTAATCTCAGGAATGGTTTTGCTTTTCTCTGTATTTCCAGATAACTATTGTTCATGAGTAGACAAGCTGTTCTAGCATTATTTCCTTAGACTCTCCAATAAGATACCGCCCTGGATGGGAAGTCGACCTCTGTTTCCAATGCTTGTGTTTCTTGATTAATTTTTCTTGATTGCATTAGCTGGTATTTTAATTACTTAATTAATTAGTGTGTTGTGTGTGTTCACACATGTGTACTACAGAACAGAGCTTGTGGAGGTCCAAGGACAATTGTGGAAGTCCTTCTCTCTTTCTAACATGTGGGCTCAAAGGGTGGAACTCAGGTCATCATGCTTGGTGACAAGCACCTTTTCCCACTGAGACCTCTCTACAGCCCTTGGCAGGTATTT
The DNA here is from genome assembly GCF_903995425.1 of Onychomys torridus. Classification (NCBI taxonomy): domain Eukaryota; kingdom Metazoa; phylum Chordata; class Mammalia; order Rodentia; family Cricetidae; genus Onychomys; species Onychomys torridus. Next base: position 121,656,620 of record NC_050443.1, read on the forward strand.
TTGAGGTCTTGTAGTGTGAGAAGCCTTGTTCTTCTTGTTCCTGCATCACATTCTACTGATATAGCATTTCATATCTAAACATAAAGTGTGTTTTAGTGCAATTTAAACTGAATATTAAAATATCCTCAAATGATACAGCTTGTGACGTAACAACTCTGTTTGACCAGACATACTTCTTAATTTGTTTGCTGATATGTCAACACATATCAGAATAAGCCAGAGTCGCACTGGATGGATTCTGTCTACAAGCCCTGTGGCACTCTGTCCATCTATCATTCATGGAAAGGTTCTACTTACTTATTTGCTTGCCATGGAAGAGACAGATGACAAGGCACCCAATGAAAGTTTCTTGTCTGGGTCTTTGCTATCAGGAGGGAAAACTCCATAAGGCACCTCAAGAGGTCCTGGCAACTTCTGCAGGCTGTTCCCCTGCTTTAAGAGACCTGGGTGCCCCCGACTACTGTCCACCCTGCTTCCACATTGATTGCAAGCCGCCCCTGGAGCATCCACACCTCTGTTCTTTTTGTTTGTTCATTTCAGATAGGGCTTCAGCACTAGCTGATGCTGGCCTTGAACTTGTGATTCTTCCGGTCCTACATTCGAGTACTGGCATGTATCAGCCTATCTGGTTGACTCCTACAGTCTTCAGGCTACACCACCAACAGGAGGCAGGAAGATGAGAGAGAATACATAGGGTTGGAGAGATGACCCTGCAGCCGGGCTAGAACCCAGCAGGCCCTCTGTCTAGCCAGCTTCCCCTCCTGCCCACTGTCCACATATCCTCCAGGAAGACTCTTCAGACAGAAATTGGTCCAGAACAAGCTCAGCATCTTTCTACTGCATAGTTTAGTTAACAGGCTCTGGGCTCCTGTGTGCTGATAAAGTGCCAGGAGGTGTTCCAGAACAAACATGGGGAAATGAACCCATGAAACGTGAGTGGAAGGCACTAAATGTCTGTGTTAGGACACAGGTAGGATATGGGGGGGGGTGCAGCTGCAGGGGATGTGGGGGGTTCCAAACTAGAAGCTGAGAGAGGAATGCATTTCCAAACATGTTACTCCAGGGAATACGAAGGAACTGGAGCTTTTTCTACAGTGGAACCAGGTTCAAAACATCACAGAAGTATAAGAGATCTGGCAAGGACCAGGAGGGGAGAGATGTGCTGCCTGAAGCTGCTGCTTTTTACCAGGACATGCCTGCCTTCAGTTCTACACACCACCTGCCTTGCGTGCACTCACCCATGTATCCCTCCCATCCTTAGCCTTCAGTGTTTCTCCTGCTAGCCAAAGCACTGGGTCAGTTCATTCCCCTCAGGCAGCCTGGAGCCATCCTGCCCCCACAGCCTGAAACCCCAACCTAGGGCTTCTCCAGAAGCTGTTGAGTGTAGTGAGTATTGGGCTAATGTTAGTTACAATATGTTGATAATGGTTTTCCCAGGGCCCAGAAGGTGGTTCTGTCTGGAATCTCCACAGCATGATGCTCTGGCTTCTAGGTCTCTGTATGTATCCCTTTCAGAGAAATCCTAACATGAGGTTTGTGAATATTGGGGTGGGCAGATGCCTGTCCCAGGGATTGCAAGACAAAAGGACCCACTATCAGATGCAAGGTCATCCAGTCCTTCCTTCCACATCTTCACATGTGCAGCCAGCGTGCAGAACCAAATGAGGGGCTCAGAAACTCAGCAGCGCCAAGGCTGATGCCCCCTCTCCTACACTGAAGGAAAACAGACAAACTGAAACAAAAAGCAGGGATCTGGGTAATGTGCACAGTTGCAGACCCACCAGAAGCAAGAACACCTGAAGAGGCCCTGACTCGGATGAGTGGTGGTCTAGGGACCTTTGAAAGCACACAGTAGGCTTACAGACAGACAGGGTGAGGGGTGTATTTGTGTCTGAGATATCACCTCAGGCTCTCGCTGGTGTTTCCCCATCCTCTATCTTTCCATGTGAGGAGTTAGATCCAAGGATGTGGCTTGAGCTGAGGACAAGGCTGCACTGGATACAGGGACACAAAGAAACTGGGGCACAGGCAGGATCCTGTCCTTAAAATGCCAAACTGAAGGCTCCAGGCAGCAAGCAGAGCAAGGTGTATGTATGTGGGGTAGACAGTGGGGTGTGGACATGGGTGAGTCAGGGCACCTACTCCGGCGATGGGCTGGTGGAAGCTGGAGTCCCAAGAGAAGCCTTTATTGAACATAACAATGGTGTTGGCACTGGAGCCTTCCATGGGGACAGTAGAAAGTTCAAGGCTGACTTCTGCCTCCAGTGCTTCCCTTACTGTCTGAGCACAGGCTGCAGGAGTGAGGCTTGGGGACAGGCAGGCACTTGGAGCTTGGGGTCTGGCAGAAGCAGGGTGTCTTGGCATGCATCTTACACTTGGGTTCTTGGGGCCAAAAATCCATTTTTCATTTCTGTGACATGCGCTCTCTGAGGTCAGGATTGATGGAATTCGGGGAAGGTGGAGCCATGGCCAGTTGCTTGCAAGGAACTCAAAGACTCTATCAGAGTCCTCTAAGGATCCCTCCCAAGAAATCAGCCTGCGGGATCCAGCCAGGGCTTCTTTTCTTGCTGTCTGAGGATTCCTGCTTTCTTCATTCAACTAATGTGCTATCAGCTCTTATGTCTCGGGAAGCAGAGGAGGGCTGGAATTTGCAGCTGGCAGCTCTCCCCAGGAGGTACCACATTACTCCACGTGTGTCCTGAAATAGGCCCCAACACAATTTTATTTTATTTTTTTAATTTCAAGTGCTTAAAGACTTCTTTGAAATGTGGGCCAATTATTCAAGGAGAAAAAAAGTATCCAGATCAAATATTTAACTTTGCTCTTGGTATGTTGAACTCACCTGTCCACGAAAATCTCTCAGGCATATCCTACAAGACTAACTTCATTTGTGTCTCCATTCTTTCTGAGGAGGGTGCAGATTGGGACCTGCCTAATGTCAAGGTTCTGAATCACAGCCTGGACCTGCAGGCTGGATCTCTGTTCTCGCCCCAGCCTCTTTGAACTGTAGATTTCCAAGACAATAAACTCCTTTCCCAAAATATTGAAAAACACAGACTCCTCTTCCCCAATAGCTTGCCCAGAGACATACAGCTTGTGCAGGGTGGAGAGCTGTCAGTAAATTATTAAGGTTTTTGGAGATTATTAGCCATGGTCCCTCCAACAGATTGGGCATGTTGCCATGGTGCGGAGTTGGGGGCCTAGAACTCCCTCTCGGCTGAAGCAAAAGCCTGCCACTGCAGATAATAAAATCCCTGGGCGTCTCCCGAGAGTTTCACCTGTAGGATTCTGGCAGTTGTCTCTCCTTCCCTACCAGCTCCGCCCGGTCTCCTCCCCTGGGCGGAAGGTGCTCTAGCTCTGGAGGCCTGGAAGGCAGACGCAGGCGTGTTACCCAGGTACAAAGTTTTCAAGCGCGCTGCAAACGTTTTCCGAGCCTTGGGCCTCGGTTTCCCAATCCTATTAACATGCTCCGGATGGTGCGGGTTGAGGTCGGGATAATCTTGCAGAAAGGGGTTGGGCTCTACCATCCGGAGAGACTTTCTGGTCTGGGAGGGGGTGGCGCGCGAGCCACGCAGCCCGGGGCGGGGCGCCCGGCGTCTCCCTGGGTTGCTACAACAGACCCCACACTCGGCGCTACCACGGCCACTGCGAGAGACCGGGACAGGTGCGACAGGGGCGGGTCGCCTGTGAGAGGACCCCTCCCCCACGCTGCCAGAGCCCGTGGTTGCATTACGCCCCGGCGCCCCAGGTCGCCTGCGGCGCAGGACGGGGCGGGGCTGCGCTCTGCACCCCCAAACCTCCTGCCCTACTGGGCGCGGCGCCGCTTGGTCCTCCCGGACCGAGCCGGGTTCGCGATCTCAATTCCTCTCCTGGGCTTGGGCCCGCCCCCGACGTGGGAGCCAGGTGAGACGCACGGGCGGGGAAGGATAGTGGGTGGCCTTCGCGTACCTAACCCGGCTCTTGAGGCATGTGCGTGCCTCTGCATTCCAGAAGCAACGGCGACCAGGTCAGCACGGCCCGGTACTCATAGAGGCTGAGGATGAGAGCTGGAAAAGAGGGATGCGCGCGTGCAGGTGGGGCTCGCGTCTCTTAAGGGACACCCCTCCCCCCAAGACCTTGCCCCGGCAGGGGCCAGTTACAGAGCCTTGAAAGCAACCTGAGTGCAGAGCTCAGTAGTTCTTTGTCCCCTAAGCCTGTGAACCTCTGCTTCTTTCAGCGCTTCTGACTCCTACATCGGGTCAGCGCAGGTGGATCAGCCTCTGTCCCATGCCCGGGATCTCCTGTCCTGTATGTAGATAGCATGTTTCTTGGGGACCTGGGCCGGCAAAGCCCAGAAGAGGAGCTGCCATAGGGCCGCCAGGGGGCGCGCTGGGCGGGGACCTGCGCCCTGATCTCTCTGTCCCTTGAGACTCTGCGCTCTCTGAGACTCTGCCCAGTTGCTGGCTTTGCTCGCGATTGCCGCGGCAGCAGCTGGCTCTGGGAGGTCGGGGGTCGCACGGAGCCCCCGCCGGGTGCCCGACCCCTGCCCGCCACGCACCGTAGTAGGGGTGTGGGGACCCGGCGGGCGCAGAGGAGTGGCCCCCGCCTCCGTCCGCCGCTGCCCGTGAATTATGCAGGAGGCTGGCACCGGTGTTCGAGTTGCTCAAGTTTCCCTGGCAACTTTCGCCCGGGCATCCCTCCTCCGGCGCAGCGGGCAGCTCCTCCCGCGCGCCCGGGGCCCCAGACGCCTTCCCCGGGCGGCCTGGCAGCGCAGCCCTGAGTTCCCGGTTACCGGGAGGGCTCGGGAAGACGCAGACTCCGATCACGCCCTTGCCCCCTGGACTAGGGCCTCTGAAGAAGCCAGCAGGTGCGACCCAGGTGACATCACCGGGTAAACTTCGTCTTGGGTGAAGAGGGTGCATTGCAGGACCTGTGCGTGCAGGACTTCGTTGCCAGGATGCTGGGGTCGCGCGGGACCTCACCTCCGGTGTCCAAGGGCGTGGGGCATCCGTTGGACCTCATCGCTGGGGTGTGTAGGGTGAGTCGCCCTTAACATCTCTGACCGGTGGTAGAGGGCTAGGGTATCCAGTGAAACTTGTCTTCCTGGAGAGTTGAAAGCTGCAGCTGGGGCGCAGAGCGGGTGGGCTTCCATGGACCTTCTCACCCATTTGCAGTAAGTGCAAGGGGTTGCAGCATGAAGCACTCCAGCTGTTCAGCTCCAAGTGGGTGGGGTGCTGAGAGGTTCTGGGGCTTGGTCGGGGGTGCCCAGTGGGTGAGAGGTTTATTCTAGAGACTAATTTTTGATGGCTGAGCTTTTAAAGGGGATGCGGGCTGTTCCATCTTGGGCCCACCGGTGTGGGGGTCTCAGGGGCCTCCCCGATGGTTTACAGATTGCTTGCGGGCACAGTCCTGGAAGCCTTCAGAGGACATCTGAAAATAGTGGTTTCTGCGTGGAAATTCGAGGTAGTAAATTAAGTAGGTGTGTGACCTCTTTTTCGAACTGAAGTTTGAACGTTAATGAGGTCAACCAGCTAATTAAGCTGAGCTTTGGCATGCAGAGATAATTTTGGAAGTTTGGCTTGGAGAATGACTTGTGACCTCCAACTAGGATTGAACCCTGGATCTTGCTGACCTGGCTAGGGGAGGTTCAGCAGGTGGGTCTCCATTTGCAGCTTCAGCCTTGACCCAGGTCCCACTTCAGGGCTGGCACCCTGCAGCTGGATAGTGTGTGGCATGTCCATAAGGGCCCCTGGAGGTGTCTTGATTGGAATCATTACAACCACATGTAGGTGACAGCAGGCTGAGGCTGGTGGAGCCTGGAACCTTCCATTGCTGCAGTTGAAGTGAGCTGAGAAAGGTCTTGGACACAGGTGAATGGGGGAGAGTAGTGGTAGCCTGGAAAGGAGGGCGGAAAGGGGGGGTCACCTATGCTTAAAGTGGATAAGAAGAATAAATCTGAGCCTGGCAGTGGTGGCACAGGCCTTTAATCCCAGGACTCAGGAGGCAGAGGCAGGCGGATCTCTGTGAGTTTGAAGCCAGCCTGGTCTACAGAGTGAGTTCCAGGACAGGCTTCAAAACTACACAGAGAAACCCTGTCTCAAACAAACTAACTAACTAACTAACTAACTAACTAACTAACTAAAGAAGAAGAAGAAATCTAGCTCATAGTGGTTGGAAGTCACAGCTCCCAGGTGTGAAGTATTTTCAAGGAAATGGAACCAGGGACTTTTCCAAGAAGGAGGAACTAAGTGGCCAACTGGCTATCTTTAGGCCCCTGTGTCAGGAGGCTGGGGTGCTGCTGAAGGTGGCTACTAGGGATCCTGCCCACAGCCCTTGGTAAACTGGGCATTGGGGAATCTCTGCCTAGTATCTCAAGTGCCTTTTTAGAAAGCCTTGTTTGTATGTAGTCCAAGTCACTGACTCATTTATTTAACCCACCTCAAGGTTGCATGCACAGCTGTGATCATGGGAAGGCTACTGGTCCAGGCTTGGAGATTGAGGTACTATCTAGAACACTGGGTCTTCGGGGTGGGGCACTGAGATGTGAGGAGTTTCATTTGGATCCTGTGAAGGAGTTGGGGATAGCATGGGGTTTTATATTCCCTCATGAGGAAGAAAGTGTGACAGAAGAGCATGCTGGGAGTTATCCGATCCACAGGGAAGCAGCCCTAGAGATGGAGCCTTATAAGTTGGGTCTATGACATAATGTACTTTGTTTCTGAATACTTAAGAGTCCTAAATGATAGGGCTCTAGAGTCTCTACAGGCTCCAGGGAGTAATGGGGGCATGTACAAAATTTGCTATGGGTGGGACAGAGCTGCTGTGAAGGCCAAGGAACCCTGCAGATGTTACGGATCTCCAAATAAGGTTATGCCCTCCCTGCTGACCCCTTTCCTGATGCTACAGGACTTGCAGCCTCAGTGGTTCCTTAGGGTAGCAGGGAGGTCTGGTCATAGCCACCTGCTCAAATTTGCATTTTGACCTCATCAAGAACCTCACCCATTGCTGTGACCCCCACAGGAAGTAACATTGAGGAGGCTCGTGCATGTTACCCCAAACCTCTTGGTAATTTTGTGACCCTCTTAGTCAGGATAGAAGTGGAGACCCACTACAGGCTTGTCTTTCATCACCTGGGCATTGGTATGTGGATGTAGGAAGAATGTAAACAGATTGAGAGATGGGCTGGGAGCCTGGAATCCCCTCATTCCTAAACTTGTGACCTTTGTTTGGGCTGGGTACAGAAGCTAACCAGCCCACCCCAAGGAGAGGTCTGTCATCTTCTGTGGGGCAGAGATGAGCTGGATGTAGTTGGCCCTGTTTCTCTGTATTTCATTAAAATAAGCTAAACAGATCTTATCTGGGGGTCTGCTGCTGTGTGTCTGGCCTGGAGCTGGATGAAGGATGCTTCTAGGCTGGTGGGGATAGAGGATGGTTACATGTGACTTTTGGGTGCTGTAGAGCACAGAGAGGCCTCTGACTGTCATGAAGGGGGTTGTACAAACCACCTAGAAGAATAGGATGACTTCCTTCTCTGGATTGGGCAGGGCCTTTGCACAGCTATTGATGACCACACACATCACCTAGGACTTGGGTCGACAGTGGCACTTAGCAGCTGCAGAATGGACAGAATAAGCTATTCTGCACACTGTCCTTTCCAAGGCATCTTTATTATGTTTTTGCTGTTCTGATGTCCCAGCACCCCTGGGGAGGAGAGAGAGTGAGCTGACTTCTGTTCCCCTTTCCAGGTCAGTACCCCGAGGCTCTGGTAGTGCCCCTTGCCCATGGTTCCCACATGTAGTGAATGAGGAGCTTCAGTTGTATCTTAGCCAGCCCCAGGGAGCTCAGCCCACATTCCCACACCCTACCAGAGTCAAACACATATCACCCAGCGGGAAGTGCCACCAGAATGTGGCAGAAAATTAGTTGTCTTGTTCCTGTGGTGTGAAATTGAGTTAGTGGGCGAAAGCTGAAGTTTCTGAGCATGCTACTTGATAGGATGTGCATTTTTATCATGTTGAAAGCAGCTTCTTGGAGCCATTTGACATGGCTCACAGGGTCCACTCTGGGCTCTTGTGGGAATATTGAGGTTTTCTGGGTAACAGGTTGCCTCTGATGGGAACTTTTCTCCTGATCAAGGGGATGTCCTAGTCTTAACCAGGAAGGGACATGATGTGCCCCTCCTGGTACCCAGAGCCTGCTCAGGGTCAGCAACGGGGTCTCTTTGACGCCTGGTCCGGGGGATAGAACAGCTGCAGCACACAACATTTCCTGAGAGATAAGCTCTTAAAAACCTTCGGGAGAAGTGGGGTCCATGGGTTGTAGCAGAGCTCTGTGATTGGCTGCCAGATGTCTCCTCTGAGCAGAGGGCTAGCACAGATGGATGGGAATGTTGTCTAAAAACTGCAGTGCTTGGGTGTGCTTGCCCCAGCCCAGTCCCTGGGCTCAGTGGGGCTGTGGGGTTGATAGGCACAGACTCTCAGGCTGTGTCTGTGAGTTCCACATGATAGACTGCAGGGGTGCTGGGTCTGGGGATTCCAGATGGGCTGCAGGGGTGCAGGAGGGCTCCTGTCCCATTTCTGCTGCTGAGAACCCCGGGATTCTGCCTACAGGAGTTCCACGAATCCACTTTGAGAAATTTCAAGTTTTTAGTAGAAAAGACAGTAGGAGCAAGTCCTGAGATGCTTAGCTTAGAAGCCTCCTTCTGGGAGACTCCCACCCCCACCCTCCGCCCTGATGCATCCATTAGGGATATAATTTTTGCACACTTACAGTGGCCCTGCTGGGCTGGAGCCAGGTCTCTCGAAAAAGCATTTTCCCTTTCTCGCCTTTCCTCTCTAAAAGCATTACTTTTAAACCTAGATATTGTGTCTACTCATTTCCTGAGTATTTTCTTTTGAGGCATTCCTATACCTGGCAAAGCTAGAGCAAATTGCATGGTAAACCTGTTATGCTCTCTCACACTCTGCTGTTAACCTTTGGTTAGACTTCTCATACATTTGTGAGTCTATCTAAATCTTCATAGGTTTACATGTTTTTAGTGGATGCCAGTTTGTCTTTGGTGTTGTGGTTATTGAAAGTTGGAAAGGATTGTTGGCTAACTCTTTTATAGCACCCAAGCAGTGTAAACTCATAGACCACCATGGCTCCACTAAGTCAAATGAATGAGTTTTATGGAGCTATTGGTGTTCCTTAAAAATTTGGAGGGTGTTGGGGATTTGTACTTGATAGTGCTGAGCAAGTGTTTCACTGATCTATGTCCCTAACCCCTCACTCAGAGATTCTAGGTAGGTGCTCTCCCACTGAGCCACACCCTCATCCCCTTACAGGGCATTCTAGGTAGGTGCTCTCCCACTGAGCCGTGCCCCAGCCCTGTTCCCTTTATTCTTTATGTGGCTATTTCCTCCCAAGAATTTTCATCTAATGTAGTATGTTTTATGCTCCTGGGTCTTTTATTAATTAACCTAGCAGCTCCTCAGCAAGAAAAAAAGTATATAAATGGATGTTTTAAAGATTTTCTGTGACCTTAGTCACAGTCTGTGAAAGTCACTTGTGGATTGAGACAGCAGGGCAGTGTCTGCTGATCATGGCAGACCAAGTGCCATTAAGACATGGAGAGGGAAAAAGTGTGTCTATGTGTGTGGAGATCAGAGGTCATTCTCAGGTATCATCCTTAGGAACACTGTCCACTTCTAGGCTGTCATTGGCCTGGAGCTCACCAAGGGGGATAGACTGTCTGGTCACTGAGTCCCAGTGATCCTCTTGTCTGCACCTCCCCAGTGCTGGGATTACATGTATGCTCCATGCATCTTAACATGACTTTTTGGCATTGAACTCAAGGTCTCATGCTTGCAAGTGATTTACAGACTAAGATGTCTCCTCAACCCCCAAGTTGGCAAAATGCATTTTACCTGCATCAAGATTCATCGGGGTATGGGGAGACCTAGGTAAAGGAGTGTCTAACTAGTGAGCTTTGCACATGCATGGCCTCTTGGCCTAGAGTTCATTATCGCCTTGGGGATTTGAAGGTGTCATGCTCCCAACTTTGCAGGGTTGAACAGAAGAATGTGCTTGTGCTGTGTAGCCTGACAGGTGGCGTGTGAGCTTGGAGCCTTAACTTTGTGGGAAGTCCTATCCTTGGTCACTTCTGTGGGAAGGAGATGCTCAGAGAGGAGCACAGGGGGCTGCCCCAGTGGTTCCCCAGCACACATGAGACCTGGGTACTCTCATTAGGGGCTCCCTGCCTCAATAGTAGACATCACTCCTCCTTTAGCTGTGGCAGGTTACTGTGTGTCACCCCCCACACCTCCTCAAGTCCCAGCAGTGGGGCCTGGCAAGCTATTAGGATCTGCCCCACCTACCTCCTCCTGCACCCGGCATCAGGTCCCTGGGGATGAAGTGCCCCATTGCCGGGCACCCTGATTCCAGACTTTGTGTCTCTCCAATGTCACTCAGCAATAAGAAGTTAGCCAACAGCCTCTGGCCTGTTCTTTCCTTCCAGCTAACCTGCCGCCATCTTCCTGAGATCAGCTATGCCAGCTTGTGAGCATCCATTAGGACGGGGCTTGTGGACTGTTGACGGTCCCACTTAGGAGGAGGGTGTTGTAGGGTTTCTCTTGCTGTGAAGAGACACCATGACCACAGCAACTGTTATAAAGGAAAGCATTTAACTGGGGCTCACTTACAGTTCAGAGGTTTAGTCCGTTATTGTCGTGGCGGGAAGCATGGCCGGCATGCAGCCAGACATGGTGCTGGGGAGGTAGCTCAGAGTTCTACATCCGGATTGGCAGACATCAGGAAGAGAGAGTGACATGGGGCCTGGCTTGAGCTTCTGAAAACTCTAGCTCACCCCCATTGACACACTTCCTCCAACAAGCCACACCTACTCCCAAAAGGCCACACTTCTCAATAGCGCCACTTCTTATGAGCCTGTGGAGACCATTTTCATTTGACCATCACAGAGGGTATGAGGGTCTCTGGACTCCTGCTTGAATCTGGTCAGTCTTCTCAGCCAATACTGCTCTAACTGCATGTGCCATGGTGCCGGGGGGGGGGGGGGGGGGGGGGGGGGGGGGGCTAGAATATGTACATCAGGGAAGGCTAGGGAAAAGGGAGCTCCATCTGCCAGCTGTGGGGAAGTCACCACCCCTGCTGGGTGAAGACTTTCCAGTGTGACTGCCCTGAGGTCCCCCATGTTCCTGCCAGTCACCCCTTCCCATACTGTGTAAGTGAGCCCAGTAAACTCACGGCTTCCTTGGGATGAACTTGGGCAGACTCAAACTTTGGTTTGTCATTAGGACCTTAAGAGGGTGGACAGTGTTCACATCTTCCCCTAATTTAAACAGCATTTGCCCTCAGAGGCCTTGGAGACCCAGCAGCTGGACACTCTGGGCCTGGGAGTGGTGGGTTTCCCCACAGGAGGCACAGACCTCGTGCAACTCAGGTTGGCATTTCCAGGATGTTTACTGAAGCTGCGTGCAAGAGGGCATGGGGGTGAGTGGCCGTGGGTAAATAGTGAATTTTCTGTTGAAAACAAACACAGAGTCCACATGCAGCTGAGAGGGACATTCCTGAAGCCCTAGTAAGGCCAGGGTTTACTGTTAATAATTCTCTACACACAAGGACAAATGCCTCACTCCTGTTTCTGGAGCTCCTTGAGGGGAGAGGTGGGAATGCCACCAATTTCTGGAATTCAGGGACAGCCCATTGCCAAAGCAACATAAAAACAAAAACAAAAACAAAAACAACCTATCTCTTGTTTGTTCTGAGTCTTTGGGGGTCCTGGTGGGGAATGTCTCAGCCTTCTGGCTCGAAGTGGCTTATGCTGGGTGGCTGTGGGTTTTCTTCCTGGCCGGGGCTATACCCTGCTCTTGTCCTGGTCATTTGAGATACCTACTTTTGACAAGGTTTTGGGGGGTGTAAGTGAGTTTAGGTGAAGGGGTTGAGGTGAGTATTTCAAAGTACTGGGCCACTTAACCCTGAGGCTGCAACACATATAATGGCTTCCAGTCTGGCTTTGGTCACAGGGAGATAGCTTTCTGTGGGTGTAGTTCACCTTTAACTCAGCTTGGTCAGGGTAGTGGTGATCCTATGTTGGTTACTTCTCTCACCGCTGCGACAAACACTGACAAAAAGCAACATAAGGAAGAGTTTATTCTGGCTCACAGCTTGAGGATGCAGCCCATTAAGGCAGGGAAGTCATGGTGGCCAGAGTGTGAGGCAGCATCCATAGTCAGGAAGCAGACAGATGAACACGGTGCTCATCTTTCTCCCAAGGGCAGGACCCAAGCCTACAGAATGGTGCTGCCCACACTCAGGCTGGGTCTTCCCACCTCCGTTAAGCTAACTGTGAAACTCTTTCACGGGTATGCTAGGTGATTCTAGAGCCCATCAAGCTGGCAATATTAGCTGTCACAGACCTGGTTTCGCAGGGTGCTGCCCTCCCACCCCCACCTGCTCTTTAGGGTAGTCAGGGTCATCTCAGGTCAAAGGAGTCCTCCCTCTTGGTTCCTTCCATTTCTCTCTCCTTCTTGGGCCTTCACAGTGGCCGTACTGGGAAAGTAATTGGATTTTCGTGAAGGGAGCTCTTGGCCGCTCAGTACAGCATTATCTTCATCCCAGCCCTGAGAAGATAGGTTCCACGACACCTTCCCTTTTCTGGGGGAAATAGATGGAGGCAGAACATACTGGATCTGCTAAAGGTCATATGGCTGGGATGGGACCAGGCAGTCACCACTTCATCACAAGGAGCTTTTATCACTACAGGTCACTTCCTGGGAGACAAGCTGGCTTGTTTTCCTGTTTCTAATTTGAGGGAAACACTGTGATTCTCAAATTTGGGACCAACAGTCTCAGGGGCTCGGGACCTCTTTGACCTCTTACAACAGGATTCAGGGACCCAGAGAGTGTTGTGTGTCTGCGAGTATGTTTGCTGATAGTTCTGTCACAGTGGAAAGAGGACTGGGAATTTGGCCCAGTGAGAGAGCTTAGCATGGGTAAAGCCTGAGTTAAATTCCCACCACTGGAAACAGAGAGGGGGTTGTGGGAGCAGCCCAGCAGCACAGTGTGTGCAAGATTCTGGGTTCCAATCTTGGCCTTGCCAAAAACTTATAAAAGGAAATTGTGAAAGAAAAGTTAAAATATGTATTAATATATTTTTCATATTAGTAATAAAGTTATTAGCTGTTAACATAAAAATTCCTTCAATATAGTTAATTCTGAACAAATGAAATTTATTTCTTTGAATCGTTTTTACATTTTATTTTACTTACTTTGTGTGTGTGTGTGTGTGTGGGTGTGTGTGTGCGTGTGGTGTGTGAGATGTGGATGTGTGTGTATATGCATGAATGCACACATGGAGGTCAGAGGACAACCTGCTGGAGTTGGTGTTTGCATTCCACCATGTGGGTTCTGGGGATCAAACTCAGGTTATCCTGCTTGATGACAAGGACCTTTACACTCTGAACCATCTTGAGGTCCCAACACAACTGTCATAGTTTTGTTGTCAACTTGACACATCTGGGAAGAGGCAACTTCGATCCAGGAATTGCTTCCATCAGATTGGCCTGCAGAGCATTCTTGATTAATGATTGATGTGGGGAAGGCCCCGCCCACTGAGGGAGGGGCCACCCCTGAGCAGGTGGTTCAGGGCCACCTAAGAAAGCAAAGCTGGTGGTGGCACACCCCTTTAATCTCAGCACTTGGGGAGTCTGAGGCAGGAGAATCACTGAGTTTGAATCTAGCCTGGTCTACAGAGAGAGTTCCAGGACAGCCAGGGCTACACAGAGAAACCCTGTCTTGAGAAAGAAACAAAACAAAAAAGCAAGCAATCGGAGCAAGCCAGGAGGAGCAAGCTGGTAAGCAGCATTACCTGCTGGCCTGTGCTTCAGGTCCTGCTTCCTGCTTCCTGTCTTGTTGAGTTCCTGCACTCACTTCCCTTCATGATGAACTTTAAGCTAAATAAACCCTTTCATCCCCAAGTTGCTTTTATCTAGTTTTTGTATCACAGCTACAGGAAGCAAACTAGAACACCAAGTATTTCCCAAAATGAAACCAACACTTGCAAGAACATCACTCCAGACTGTTTTTGCAAAGCTTCTAAGTGGCCTGCCGTGCAGACAGAGCTGGCCTTGTGTCTCTGCTTCTGAAGCCTCTGTCTCGGTCTCACTTATGCAGTCTCCGGCACAATCCACTGTACATGGAGAGTGAGAATATTGTTAAGTTAATTACATCTTAATATTATTATGAACATGGTTTGAAAGGGCCATGGGGAACCATCAGTGTTTCCTGGACCACACATTGAGAACCACTGGAATGAGCATGGGCCCAACTTGAAGAACAGGAGGACCTAGATCTGAAAGTCAGATTTGTCATGTGGGAGTTGGGAACAATAAATGGCCTCTTTTCTTGCCATTCAAGATGTATTTGAAATTTGGTTGGGGGCTCTAAATGGTCACTAAGTGGTCCTCATCTGAAGAAAACATTTCAGAATCTAAGATTGTAGGGGCAGTCAGGGCCACCTTCCAGGCTGCAGAATGGAGGAGGCCTGTTAGTGTCTCTGGAGGTCTAGAAGATGCAAGCAGAACGATTGGCCAGTTTTCAAAGAGAGACAAGGTAGATGTTACCAGAATTTCCCCCATGGGTACGGGAGGTGGGTGTGCTGACTAGGCAGCACACCCACTCTGTCCAAGGTCCCAATGACAAACCCAAGTTCAATTCCATCAAATTTACCTTGGGAGCCAGTGAATTTATTGGGCTTACTCACAGGAGCACAGGGGACCCTAAGGCAGCCACATTGTGAGGTCTACACCAAGCATGGATGATGGCTTCTGCATGGCTGTAGATGGCTACAGAGATGGAGCCTCTTTCCTAGTCCTTCCTGTGCCTATTCTCTGGCCCGTCCCAGAGGCCTTGAAGCCATGTGTGATTTAGGACACAATACAACAGTTACCTACAACTGCTTGGGAGGTGTGGCTGGATACTCAAGTCAGGCTCTCACAAGTCTCCCCATCTCCTCCTTGATGAGGGAATGTCAGTCAAGTCCAGCTGTGCTAACTTTCCTTGCAGAGACAGCTGAGCTCATGGGGATGGCAGCTCTTTGGTTTGTCAGGCTTTGCTGTCCAACGGTGAGCACCTGAGAACAGGATCTCAGAGAGGTCTCTGCAGGTGTTGACTGCCAGAAGGATTGGAGGGAGGAGTTCACAGGGGGAGTGGGATGGAGGAGGTTTTCTTGGAGCTGGGTGACATGGGCCTGAGCAGTGACAAGATGGACAGGGATCAGGGACTCTGCCTTTCGAGACTGTCCAGGCAGGGGTACCATGAACCTGCACTGCCTGGAGTGGAGTAAGAGCCTTCCTAGCAAGAATGGGAAGTGCCTGGAAAGAGAGGAATGTGAGCCTGGATATGGGTTAGGGGAGGTTAAGTGCCTGAATCCATCCACAGGTGGATTGGGTGGGGTGAGCGACTGTCTTCTCTTTTGAAAAGATTTTTATTTTTATTTATGTGTATATATGTGGGTATGTGAACCTGTGGAGGTCAGAAGAGGGCATTAGATCTCCTAGAGCTATAGTTGAAGGTGGTTGTGAGCCACCTGATGTGGATGCTGGGATCCAAACTTGGGTCCTCTGCAAGAGCAGCAAGCATTTGTAAGTGCTGAGCCATCTCTCCAGCCCCATGACTTTTTTAATAATTTACTTTATGTGATGAGCACTTGTCTGCATGTATGTGTGTGTACCATGTGCATGTCTGGGGAGGGCACAAGAGATCATCAGATCCACTGGAACTAGAGCCATGGATGGTTGTGAGTCACCATGTGGGTGCTGGGAACTGCATCCTGGTCTTCTGGAAGAGTAGCAAGTGTTCTTAATTGCTGAGCCATCTCTCCGGCCCTGGGACTCTCTTCTCAAAGGTGTAACTATATTGTAAATTCTGTAGTCACACACTGTGTATGACTGAGGCATATGTAAAAATATCTAACAGTTAATTTAAGCTGGTTAGTTAGTTGCATTCAATAGTTTAACTACTCTCTGACTTGATTTTTTGACCATTGTCACAATTTACGTCTCCTGCTGTGTACCTTTCAGTCATCTTTTGGCCTTTTAGTGCTCATCCTCTGATTCAGGGCTTCCCGCCTCCACTGCAGCAAGCAGTGCAGAGTTTTGCACAAGTCTTTGTTTATTACTCACCCGTGAGTTTCATTCTTTGTGTTGTGGTGTTGCCTTTTAGTTTTCTTTCCTTTCAGCTTGGAGAACTCCCTTTAGCCTTTGTAAGTCAGTGGTTAAAAAAAAAAAAAAAGCTCTCACAAGCTTTTGCTTGCTGGGGAAAGTCTCTGTCTCCTTTTCACTTGTGAAGGACAGTTTTGCTGGGTATAGTTGGTGAAAATCCGGTTAGTAATATGAGTGAGTGTTCCTTTGTCTCTAAGGAGTCAACTTTTGTCTTTCTACCTTCAAAATTCTCTCCATGTTTGATTTTGACCAAAGACCTTAAAAGAAGTCATGGCCCAAGCCAACCCTAAGAAACTGAAAGGAGCACTGGAGAAAATGCACCCAAAGAAACCACATGGTGGCTCATTGCAATCCAACTGAGCTTGTGTGTTCTAGCATGACTAAAGGTAAATTGTTTCACAGGGCTAAGAAGCCAGGCAGTTCTGTCAATAGCACTGGAGACAGCAAAGTTGTTTTTGGATATGTGCCAGGGACTGTCATTTGGAAGGACCTGCGGGACAAAGACAGCATTGATGGAAGATAGTCATAGGAGGCTGATGGAAGAGAAAGCTTCCCTTGGCATTTGGGACGAGGAGCTTCCTTATAGAGACTGGCTGGGATGGAAAGAAGGGAACTTCAGAGAATCCCTTGAGGCCTTGGCTCTGTAGCCTCCCACACATGGCCTTCTGTCACTCCTGTTCTGTAGTCTGTCACCCAGAAAGGATGAAGAAGAGCATTGCTAGTCCTTCCTGTAAGACAGAGACCAGAGGTGCATGCATGCCAAGGTTTGTCTTGGGAAGACACAGCTGTCTCAGAGGCTTCACCCAAGTGCATGGTGATGGTTGGTTATGAACAACTAAGTCCGTGGCTTGTGGGTTCTTGGACACCTCCCTCTCTTGGCTTTGGTCATAGATAACTTTGTTCTTCTGCTGGGTCTGGGCTGAGCACATCCTGGACAGGTGTTGGAAAGGGGCATGGGAAAATATTTAAGGCTGTCTGTAGAGGGATGAGGAGAGGAATGTAGGGGAAAGACATGGAATACAGAAAAACCTTGCAGGCTGATTGCTGTCACCCCAAGTGAGGGAGGGACGCAAAGTGAGGAGCAGGGGGCTCACTGGGCAGAAGCCTCCATAAAGGAGGAAACACTCTAGCTTAGTTGAATGTCTTCAGGAGCTCCAGGGTGAACCTTGGGAATACATGAGTGCTGATAATTTTAGAGTTGATATCACGGCTGAAGCCGGAACATTCCCTGTCCATACACTCTTCTTAGGACACTGGATACGTACACTGGGCACAATGGGATGAGTGGTAACAGGCATCCTGTTGGGATGGGATGTTTGTTGAATAAATAAGTCTGTTCACACGGACACCAGGAACCCCGTCATTCTACAGCTACAGAAGACCTGCTCAGTCCTGGTTCTGTGTGTTTTGTCTTTTGGTTGCCACCACCACTGTAGAAATTAGGGTTCTGGAACTTTCCCTGATCTGGAATCTTGGCAATGTGGTAACAGAAGACATGACACAGTGGATGTGTGAGCCTCAAGGTCATATCTTACTAAGTCTTTTTGTAGTTTCTGTGGTAGATGAAGTTTGTCCTGGGTTGGACCCTGTGAAGCTGTTGTCAAGCCAGGCTATCCTGGGCCTTGCCTGTCTTTCCAGACCAGCCTCCTCTCACCTCTGTGCTCAGTAATGGGACAGATGCTCCAGCTGACTGCAGCAGCTCCAGGAAAGGCCTTGCACTGCCTGGGAGGCTGAGCTCCATCCTTAGAATGTCCTGCATTTCCTTCTCCATCTAGGCTGGGGCCACTGAGCCATCTCTGTCTCCAAGAGTTTAATTTTCAAATGAGATGATAAATGCTGCTGTCTTCTAAATTTCACTTTCAAATTGAATAGAGATAGAATTAAGGAGTGGGAAGGGCAGCTCTGTGGTTAAGAGCACTGGCTGCTCTTGCAGGGAACCCAGGATTGGTTCCTAGCACCTATATAGTGACTCCTGTTTCAGGCAGCTACCTCCCTCTTCTGGTCTGTGCTACACAGACACATGTGCAGGCACACACCCAGACACATAAAATAAAAATAATCTTAAAGAAAAAGAGTTAAGACTCTGGGGCTCAGTGGTAGGGGGCTTGCCTGACAAGCTCAAGGCCCCAGGTTCCAAGCTCCCTGCCTGAGATACGCAAGTGACGTTTGGATATTTGGTGGTATCTGGAGCTGCCAAGCCTGTTTATTATTGGTTGTAATAGTTTTGGGTGGATTCTTTAGGATTGCTAAGTATAGTATGATGTCATCTTCTGTAGATACCATTTTCTCTGCCCTTCCCCTCTTGCCTTCCTCCCACCTTCTCCCTCCCTTCCTCTTCCCCTCCCCTCCCCCATTCCAGTGCCAGGCCTGTAAGTCAGGCAAGTTCTGTGCCACTGAGCTTCATGCCAGCCCTAGATAATTCTTTTTCTTCCCTTCTAATCTTATTTATTTATTTACTTATTTATTTTGTCTGCAATATCTACTACAGAAGCAGTTTTTAGAATTTTTTATTTATTCTTTGAGAATGCCACATGTTTACAATGTGCTTTGTTGATATTCACCCCAACACTCCTCTCTTACTCCCTCCAGACACCTCTGTCCCCCTTTCCCACCCCAACTCCATGTTCTCCTCTTCTTTTTCACTTTTTATCACACACAGAATCTGGAATTAGTAGCACCCGAATGCCCATTGGCATGAAGCATCCTTTGGAGCATGGTCAATCCTTTCAGAGCCACAGCCCTGAAAAAAAAATCTGATTTTCTTTCCCTTAGAAGTCAGATGTTCTTAATAATTCCTCAGCCTGGGTGACAGGGTGGAGGGCGGAGACTCCTGAGGCCCTCCATCACCCATGCTGGGATGCTGCCTGGCTTGATCTTCTACAGGCAGCCACAGTTTCCAAGTTCACGGGTGCAATGGCCTTGCAATGTCCTGAAGACACGGTAGATCAGCTTTCTTCCCCACCTTCTGGCTCTTACAGTCTTACTGCCTCCTCTTCCACAATGTTTCCTGAGCCTTGGTGACAGGGGTGTGACATAGATGTCCCATCTGGGGCTGAGAACTCCACAGACTTACTCTCTGCACTTTGACAAACTAGGAGTCTCTGTATTGACCACTGTCCACCGCAAGAAGAAGCTTCTCTGATGGGGCTGGGAGCTGCTCTAATCTATGGGTCTAAAGATAAATATTTAGAGGGCAGTTTGATACTATATATGTTTAGCAAAGTTTCTCCCCCTGGGGCCTGTGATCTCCACATCATGGATTCTTGGCCACATTTACTCTATCAGAGATGTGTTTTCTCCTGTGGAGTGGATCGTAAATCCAAGCAGAAAGTGGCTGGTTCCTCCATAATAGTCATGCCACTGTTGCGTTCACAGCCATGTTTTGCTGCGACAGTCACTATGTGGCCCACAAGGTTCACAGCTGGGTAAGACTGTTGATTACTTTTTCCCTCAGAGTCTGCACAGCAGTTTTGGGTGCTATGAAAGCTGTCCAGCAGGGAGGAAGCTTCTGTTTTGGTACCAGTTCACTTCCAAAGTAGGTGGTGTCTTATCACTGGGCGCCAGTGGGTGACCAAGAGCAATGGCAGCAGCTTGTGTTGTCCAGCAGAGGGAGGCGTGGGGCACCTCTGACCAACAACTGGAAGGGAAGATAGTACCCTTACCCATTGCTGGGGGTTTTGACAGCCTGTGGCTTCTGGAAGGAACATTCACCCCTATATAAGGTAACTTCGTTTAAAAGACGTATTTTAGTACGTGGCAAATTGGGTTTGATTCCCAGCACCCATGTGTCAGCTCACAACAATCTATAATTCCAGTTCCAGGAGATCCAACGCCCTCTTCTGGCCTTTATGGGTACCAGCCATGCATATGGTATATATATATGCAAGCAAAACATTCATATGCATATAAACAAGTCTAAAAAGGTTTAAGAATTAAATATGCATGTATACACATGTATGTGTATATGTATGCATACATTTATTTGAAAGCTTATAAAATACTAGGTTTACATGTTTTTTTGTTTTTGTTTTTGTTTTTTTGTTTGTTTGTTTGTTTTTTTGTTTTTTGAGACAGGGTTTCTCTGTGTAGCTTTGCGCCTTTCCTGGAACTCACTTGGTAGACCTCGAACTCACAGAGATCCGCCTGGCTCTACCTCCTGAGTGCTGGGATTAAAGGCATGCACCACCACTGCTCGGCTTACATGATTCTTTAGTATTTGTAGTTTTGCATTTAAGTCCAGGCCCAGGAAAATGGGATCTTAAATATCCATCTTTAAAAAAAATTCAAATTTTAATTTGTTCTTTGCCAATTTCACATGTACATAATACCTTCGATCACACCTCCTCACCATCTCTTATCCCCATCCCACCCTGCTCAGTCCCTGCTCCTCAGGGCAAATTTCCTTCCTGCCTTTATGTGTTGGTTTTGTTTTGTGACCCACTGAATTTAAACAGAGTATCTGTGTGGGCCCAGGCATGGAGCTATCAGCAGGCGCATGGGCAACTCAGCAAAGGCCAATACATTCCTCCCCCAGCAGCCAGGACTGCCAGTAGCTGGAGTCCCCCCTCTGCTCCCAGCCTCTCCCTTCTCCAGTATTTTATTCTATTTCTCTGCCACATTGCCTTGCTGACCTCCAGGGCAGGGTTGAATGGCAGTGGCAAGAGTGGACATTGGTTGGTCCTGATTCTGGGTGTGACGTCATCTCTCACTCTGTGGGTTTGGTTTTGTAAAAACCCTTTACTGAACTGAGGGTGTTCATAGGGTATGGGATCCTGTTAAATGCTTTTTCTGTTGCTTTTGAGATGATGAACACCCCTTTGCCAATTATTCTGTTAGTTTGGTGTGGGACACTGAGTCCTGGACATTTCCATCAATTCCAGGGATTAATCCTGCTCACCAGGGTTCACTGTCCCCTGCACCTGCTCCAGAACAGCTGGGGTTTCCTCAGCATCTGCAAGTGCATTCTCAAGAGACACTGGGGTGTAATGTAGGGTTGGGGACCAGGATGGCACTGGAGACGAGTTGGGAAGAAATCACTTCCATTCTCAGGGGAGACTGAGGAATTGTCCTGAGTTTCTTCAATGCTTAACATTTGTTGAGAGGCCACCTCGGCCTGAGGTTTTCTTTGTGGGAGTTTTCAAATGATTATTTCAGTTTCTGCTCATTAGAGATCTGCCCAGATTGCTTCTTTACAAAACTATTAAATTACGTCTATATCTGTGTGTGTGGATGAGGTCAGGGCCACGGAGGCCAGAGGTATTGGGTCCCCTGAAGCTGCAGTTAGAGGTGATTGTGGTTATGAACTGCCCAGTGCAGGTGCTGAGAATGGAATCTGTGACTTTGTTACCCATCCAGAGGCGTGCCCATTTGAAGTTGCTCAGACCCCCGCCCCGTTTCCTAGTGTGGTCAGTTCACAGTACTGTCCTTCCCACTTCGGTCACTGGACACCCCGGCCTTTCCTCTCTTCCATCATTGGGCTCCCCAGCCCCCGTGCTTCCCTTCAGGAGAGAAAGGGTCTCTAGCTGTCACACTCTTGAGATGAATAACATGGTCCTCCTCGCCCCTCCATGGCTTTTCCAGTCCAGACTGGCTGGATTCTGCTCTGTATTGTTTCTGTTCCTCCTGTGCCCTTCACCAGAGTCTGCCTTTTTTTGTCTACTCCTGTTGGACGGAAGGTTATGCTGCCTCTGAGGTGAGAATTTTCTAGCAGCTGTTTTTAGTGTTGGGCATTGAGTGCTTGCTAGTCAGGCACTGTGCTGTGGAGCTGTGTTCTCGGGCCTGCTTCTTCCTTTGTTGTTATTATTATTATTAAGAAATTTTCTATTCACTTTACATACCAACCACAGATCCCCCCCTCTTCCTTCTTCCCACCCCCTAGCCTTCCCCCCCAACCCACTCCCCATTCCCACATTTCCCAAGTCAAGGAAGGTCTCCCATGAGGACTCAGCAGAGCCTGGCACTCAGCTGAGGCAGGTCCAAGCCCCTCCCCACTGCACCAAGGCTGTGCACACCCTAGGCACTGGTGTCACACCCTAGGCACTGGGCTCCAAAAAGCCTGCCCATGTACCAAGAGACAGATCCTGATCCCCCTGCCTGGGGACCCCCCCCCCAAACAGTTCAAGCTACACAACTACCTCCCATATCCAGAGGGCCTAGTCTAGTCCTATGGGGGCTCCACAACTATTGGTGTAGACACCCGCAGACATAGGTTTCCTCCTGAGCGCTGCTGTGAAGAATCTCTCATGTTTTATTTGAATGGGGGAGGAAGGGGCATTGAGAGTTCTCTACCATCCTCTGCCACAGAGTGAATTTGAGGCCAGCCTCTGATGCATGAGACCACACTTCAAAAAAAAAAAAAGCAAACAAGGGGAGCTGGGGACTCAGTGTTAAAGAGCGCTGGCATCTCCCAACCATCTGTAACTCCAGTTCCAGAGGCTCTGATGCTCTCTTATGCATTCAGACAAAACACTCACACACATAAAACAAAATCAACAAATAAATGTTTAAAAGGGAGCAAACAAATAAACAAAACCCCCACCCAAACCCCAAATCAAATTTAAATTAAAAGTAGTTTTCCAGAGCAGCTTTGCCCTTTAATTTCCCCACCAGCCACGTCTGCACGATCCAGTTCCATGCAGTTCTTCCACTTTCTTGACACCAGACAGCATTAATATTTCATATTTTAGCTGTCCTGGTAGGGATGGAGTCATAGCTTATTTTAGTTAATGTTTTGGCTGTAAGGACACTTTATCAGTGTATGTTCATAGTGAGTGGTGAGGGCGTCATAAAGATGCCTCATTCAACTGTTTCATTCACTCTGACCACACTCTCCCCGTACCCCCCCACACCCCCTGTACCCCTCTCCTCCTCTGCCTCCCACTATTCTCCCTCGTTTCCCCAGAGAATCTTCCTAGGATTCCACTGGGAGAGAGAAAGAGCCAGTGTCTTTCTGAGTTTGGCTTATTTCACTTCATATAATAGCCAACCACATCTACTTTATTCTACAAGAGATATTTTGTTCTTCATTATGGCTGAATAATACTCCATTGTGTATCTGTCACATTTTCTTTACCTGCTGATGGACCTGGGCCCATAACTTACTATGTGGCACTATATGAAGCCATGCGGGTGTGTCTGGTGCTAATTCTGGCTCCTTCCCTAATCTTCCAAGGGTGACATTTGTGCCATCGATGGCTGGGATGAACAGCTTTATGGGCTTACGGCAGTTCATGTTTCTTCCTTTGTAAAATATTCCCCAAATGTTCTGCCGACACCTGACCTGGATTGTCATGGTTTGCGGTTTCACTGCAAGGTGCTGAGTGCTCTGCGCCCTCAAGTGTGTGGTTTGCAGATGTTCACTCTGTGGTTTGTGTCTTTGTCCCCTTATCAGGCCAGTCAGGAGGAGAGGCTTTGCCCTCCCTGTGGTCCTGCCTTGGCTGCTGCGTTCCTAGACTTCGCTGTTTGCAGGATCTAAGCAGGTGCTGCCTCACCTGCATCCGGAAGATTTCATCCCAGTTTTTCTGAAAGCTTCAGGTCTCCTCTTCCTCATGGAAGGTTATTGTGCATTTTCATGAAATTCTGTGCAAGGCATGCTTGTTTGATACTCTTACTTTTCCTGTGCATGTGTAGCCCTTCTAGTATTGTTTGCTGTAAATGACCCTGCCTCACTGAACTGTCTGTGCCCTTACTGGGAACCAGCTCTCTTGCTCTCTCTCTCTCTCTCTCTCTCTCTCTCTCTCTCTCTCTCTCTCTCTCTCTCTCTCTCTCTGCCTGTGTACTTGCACATGTGTGTCTCATCCTAGGCTCTCCACATAGGTCTATAGCTATGCCTCTGTCTCTCCACCAGAACCAGCCAGACTTGATTACTGTGGCTACACAATAAAGCTTGAAATTGGGTGGATGGATTCTTCTAACTTTCTTCTTCTTTTGCAGTAGTGTGTGTGTGTGTGTGTGTGTGTGTGTGTGTGTGTGTGTGTGTGTGTGTGTGCATGTGCACTTGTGTAAGCTGACAATCCAGCCCAGGGCTCCCATTGTGTTAGGCAAGTTGAAGAGATGGCTTGACAATTAAGAGCACAAGCTGCTCTTGCAGAGGACCTGGGTTCTATTCCCAGCACCCACCTGATGGATCACAACTGTCTTGATCTTTAATTCCAAGGGATCTGATGCCTTCTTCTGACTTCTGAGGGCACTGCACACACATGGTGCATGTACATACGCGTAGGCAGAACACCCACACACATAAAATAAAAATAAGTAAATCTTTAAAAAATAAATATGTGATTTCTTTCATCATTGTGTAGAGTCAGGGCACACCTCCTAGACATGTTTTATTTTATTTATACCTAAGAATTTCATTTTCTACACTTCTTGATTTATTTTGTGTTCATGTGGGGTAGCATAGGTGAGCATGTGGAGGTCAGAGGTCATCCTGGGGGACGAGTCAGTTCTTTCCATCCACTATTCAGGGCACAGGGTTTGAACTCAGGTCCTGAGACTTGGCAGCAAGCTTTTTTTTTTCCTATTGAGCCATCTTTCTGGCCCTGAGTGCTCATCTTATATCTCAAGACCTCCATGACTCATGTATGATTTCTGGAGAATTTTTGATTTTCTAGATTCCCTGTGGTTTTCTATAATTGAGAACCAGGGACAGTTTGCTCCTAGATTGGTTTTACTTTTTCTACCTTGTTATACTTGTGGGAGCATCTGGTGCTGTGCCCAGCAGCAGCAGTGACAGCTGTTACCTTCGCCTCTTCCAGAGGGCACAAGCATTTCCAGGAAGGCACTTATTCCTTGACTTCTTAATGACTGGCAGATGATGGGTTTCCTGGTAGATAGTGTTTATTAAGTTGAGGAATTTCCCATCTTATTTTTAGGAGAGTTTTTGCCACAAATAGATACTGAATTTTGTTGAATGTTTTTTTTTTTTTTTCAGGGTGACACCTTTTAAAAATTAACTTTTTAAAAACAAAATGTTGAACCAGCCTTGCATGCTGGACTAAATTCTACTTGGTCATAGTGTATATTTATTTTTTGTATATGACTGAATTATAGTTGCTAATATATATTTATATATAAATATTGTATTGTGTGTGTATGTGTGTGTGTGAGAGAAAGAGACAGACAGACACAGACAGACAGACAGACAGACACACAGACAGACAGACACACACACACACACACACACACAGAGAGAGAGAGAGAGACATGATCTCAGGTATCCCAGGCTGATTTTGAACTCATTTTGTAGCCAAAGGTGACCTTTGAACTTCTGACCCTCCTGCCTCCACCTCTCAAGTGCTTTGCTTACACTGCACACCACCCACCATGCTCTTTTCATGCACTGTTGGGAATGGAACTGGGGGCTTGTGTGTGCCAGGTGAGAGCTCTCCCAACTGAGCTGTAGCTCCAGACGCATTTGTGAATATTTTCAAGGATTTCCCATCAGGGAATTCATGTTCAAGTCTTGGGGTTTTTTGTTTGTTTGTTTGTTTGTTTTGTTGTTGTTGTTGAATCTGGTTTTGATAACCAAGGTTTTTCATAAAATTTTATTTTTCTGTTGTTGATACCAGTGTTCTTACCGAAGGGCCCCATACAGTGCACTGGGACGTGTTTTCTGTTTTCTAGGAGACATTGTGTATAATTGGAATTATTAATTCTTCTTTTACAAATATTTTTAATCATTTTTGATCATTTCACACATGTATTTAATGTATTTTGGTCTTATTCACCCTGCCTTACCATTTCTCCTTTAAATATTTCATGCAATTCCCCAGTGAAATCAGATGTATCAGAAGGTCTCTCATTTTTTTCTTACAAAACTGTAAGTTTTAAAACTAGGAATTTAATTTCCTAATAGGCATAGGGAATTATTGAAATTACCCATTCTCATTGGGCATGTTGTAATTTCATTTCTTGATGAATTGCCTTATTTCATTCTTTCTACGAAATATACAGGTGTGAAGTTGATTGTAGTGTTTTGCCATAGCCTCTGCCTGTGTGGTCTGTGCTAATGCCTCCTGCATCATCCCTGAGGTAGTTTGTGGTCTGTGGTGATGCCTCAACATTTTTCTGTGTGTTGGATATAACATAGGACTGATATGTATACCGTGTGTACTGCTCAAATCAGGGTGATTAACACTCCCACCTTTTCATGTTATTCTTTCCACCTATTGGGAACCTTCAACACCTTCTCTAGTTATTTTGAAACATAATTAACTGTAGAACGTGGTGGTTGTACTTTTTGCAATTCCTCTAAGATTGCTTCTCTCCTGTGCTGTGTTCTGATGTCTGGTATCCATCTTCTCCTTACTCCTTCCTTCCCCTCCATGTCCTTGACTCTTGAGACCCCCGTTCTACTCTGTGGTCCTAGATAATCAACTTCTCAACTTCTATAAATAGGACTACGTAGAATTTGTCTTTCTGTGCCTGGCTTATTTCCCCCATCGGATGGCCTCCAGTTCCAGCAAGGGTTGCCTATGTGTAAGATTTGCTGTCTACTTTCAAGTTTCTTGATGTAGGAATGTAGAAGTCAAGATTCCTATGCATTTGTAATGTATACATTGAGAACTGTGGATTTCCACGAGCAATTGAAAAGAATGCGTCATGCTGCTCTGGGTGGGGTCACGTGTGGAACTGCCCCTTTCCTAAGTCTGTCAGCTTTGTCATGTCTCTGCTGCTCCTGTTTGTGCGTGTATATCAGAATTGCTGCTGCTTTGTCAATTGCCATTTTAATCATTATATACTGTTCTTTTCTGTGTTTTTTTTTTTCATAGTATGCTCTATCTGCATTGTCACTGCCATCTTGATTGTCTTGGATTTATGTTGCAAAATGTGTCTTCCATCCTTCTATTTCCTTCCTGCCTATGGCATTGTACTGGAAGTGAATCTTTGTAGACATGATATGATTATGTCTTTTAGCAAACTACTGTCTTTTAATTAGCATAATTTTGACCATTTACATTTAAATGGAATCACTGCCTGTAAAGGCTTTTGTTAGTTCCTTGGGGTCTTCTGTTTTCTTTTCCTTTCTTTTTGTGGGTTATGTGACTCTTAACAGAATCTCCTTTTGGCTTATCTGCGTTCAGTGTTTTTGAGTGCATCTGTTGCATAACCAAGAGTTTGCTCTAGGCACTATACACACTAGCTTATCACCACTTAACTTCAGGACAAGTTGGAGTAATACACTTTATGTCCTTTTATGGCCCTTTGCCCTCCCCACTTATAATTGCCAAGTGTTTCCTCCACATGCATTGAGAGTCATATCAGATGTGCTGCATAGTCTTTTCTATGTAATTTAGGACATTTGAGAAGGGGGAGATTGTGTATTTTTGCTCATCGTATGCATTTTCCTCTCCTGCTTCACAGTCTTCCTTCTTTAATTATTTCTTTGTTTGAAGAAGTTACTTTAGCCATCTTTTAAAAATATTGCATTTATTACTATTGTGTATATATATTGTATATATATGTATGTATATATATATATATATATATATATATGTGTGTGTGTGTGTGTGTGTGTGTGTGTGTGTGTGTGTATGTATGTGAGTGTAGTGCATGTGTCATATAGCACGTGTGGAGGTCAGAGGACAACTTTGTGGAGTTGGTTCTCTCCTTGCAGCTTGATGTGGTCTAGTTTCCTTTCTGTGGCTGTGATGCAACGCTTTGACCAGAAACAACTTGGAGAGGAAAGTGTATTTGCTAATACTTTGAGGGCATAGTCCCTAGATGGGTGGGTGGGTGGGGATCATGGCAGGAATTTGAAGCAGAAACCATGGAGGAACACACCTTTCTGGCTCACTCACAGGCTCATGTTTAGTGGTCTGGGCCCTACAACATCAATTAACAATCAAGACAGTCTCCCACAGACGTGCTCAGGTCAGTCTAAGCTGGACAGTCCTTCAGCTGAGACTCCCTTCTCAGGTGACTCTAGGCTGTGTCAAGTTGACAATCAGAGCTGATTAAGGCAGGTGGGTCCCCGAGATGAACTCAGGTCATCGGGCCTGTATCTGGCTGAGCCATCTTGCTGGCCTCACTTTGGCCATCTTGACAACATGACATGTCTGCTGCTGACAGATCTGTGTGAGTGCTCTGTTCTGTCCTCCCACATAGAGCATTTGGCAGTCTGCTCTGTCTTCATTCGCTAAGTCCTGTGCTGCCTTCTGACTCCATAGTTCTTGATGAGAAGGCCAGCCCTTCTTTTCATGGCCATTGCCTTATATTTAAGGCATTGTTTTCTAGACTTTCCCATTGACATTAGTTTTCACACATTTCATAATTATGAAACTTGATATGGAACTGCATGGGTTTATCCTTTCCCCCTCTTCTTCTCCTACCTTCCTCTTTCCTTTTCACCTTGAAGACAGGATCCAATGTAGCCCAGGCTAACCTAGAACACACTGTATGGTTATTGCTGGCCTTGAATTTCTGATCCTCCTGCCTTCAACTCTCTGGTGCTGGGATTTTAGATATGCATCACCACCCTGGGCTAGTTCTTCTTTGCTAATGATGCCTCCATAGGGAAGGTGGACACGAGCCCTGCCTCACTGCCTTCAGGCGGAGCTGGAGTCCATGGCCTCTACAAATGCCCACCTGGAGAAGCTTCCTTCTCTACTGGAAGGTGCGGGAGTTCTGGCCCTCCATATGGCTTCTACTGATGTCATTGGTGGAGTAGCCCTGTTGTCCCCAGACAGTGGTGGCAGCCCTGCCTCTCCTTGTCTTCTGATACTGGACCATAGCACAGGGAAGAGCTGTGCTGCAGCAGCCTGGACTGGAGGCCCTGCCTGAGATGGCCAAGCCAGTACAGAAGGGGAGGAGAGGATCCTTAATGCCAGTGGTGATGTCCCACTCCCCACCTCCCTGCTTGGCAGTTAGGGGCCCTGATACAGCCATACAGAGTAGAAATCCAAGCTCTCACTTGGCCTTGCTGCAGGGGCAGGTAGGGACCTTGGTTCTGAGTGTCTGGCCAGAGTTGCTAAACTATCCTTTGACTGAAGACGAGGACTTTAGTTATGGGATTTCTCCTGTCCCACTGGGATTGGTGGGACAGGAGAAGTATGGGCTGGTCTGTCATGACTGTGTGACTTTTCCTGGGATGACATGAGCAATATCTATTCACTCTAGATAGAGCACCAATGACCAAAGCACAGACCAAAGAAATCATTCCACCAGAGTCTCACTCAGTGGACCAGTGAGCTTACTAACAGACGATTATGTGTGAGGGGTACTTACAAGAAGACGCACAAGGGTTACTCACAGGAGCCATGGGTGGGAGTTACATATGCAGGAGCATGGATGATTTAAAGGCAGCTGCATCACCAGAAAGCCCCTCACCCAGCATGGCTGGTGACCCATGAAAGCTGCATCCCAGGGGGCTTCCAGCACAGCTTGCTGGCAGCTCCCCTGAGAAGTCTCCTCTCCTCCCCATTCATCAGCCTTGGCTAGGCTTTTAACTTCCCCAGCATTAATTTCCTTAGTCCTGGGCACCCTGGGTCCCTGAGGAAATAGCTACACAACAAATCAGTGTGGGTTGATGAGGCGAAAGAACCCAGGACACTCACAGATGTCCCCCACCCGCACCCCCGGCCCACCTCCCAGAATCCTGTTTGCTTTGCATCTGGCATCTGGGGCCAGTTGCATTGGGGAAGGGAACCAGTTCAGTTTACACCTGTCTAAAGAAAAAATTTAACTGTTGGTTTTTAATCTCAGAAAACCCAAGATCTGTAGAAAGTTGGACCCTGTGTCCCTTGCAGTCCCACCTGACAGTGCCCTGGCTCCTGTCTTCACAGGTCTAGAAGCATCTCCACTCTCCCCACCTCGGCCATCCAGAGTGCAGACTGTGGCGGCTGTAGGAAGCCTTCCTGTGGGACCAGGCGTGCTGACACCTCTGGTGAGTGGAACCTGGACCCTTGTCCTGTCACAGGGACAGTGCTGATGTTGCCCAAGATAAAACCATGAACCTGCCCAAACATTGTTAGATTGTTTCTGTGATGTGGGGTGTGTGTGTGTGTGTAGTGTGTACAGGTGCACATCTGTATATGCACATGTGTTCAGTGTTGGGGGTTCTCCTCTAATGTTTTCCAGTGTATGTTTTGAGACAGGACCTCTTGCTAACCCTGGAGTACAGGTTGTCTTTTTCTGCCCTCCGTCACTGGCGTTACAGATGTGTGCTGCTTGCACAGCTCTACGTGGGTGCTGGGGATTTAAACTGCCCATTGCCTTTTCTGGAAATAAAATTTTAGTTTGTTGGTTGTGGTAAAATGCACATAACACAAACTTCCCACTGTAACGGTTTTCACTGGATAGTTTGGTGCCTTCTATTCCTTCATGTGGCCATGACTAGTGGCTTCCCAGAAGGAAGCTCTGCCCTGTTGAACACTTACTCCCCCACTCCCAGGCTTCTGTGTATATGGATTTGACTGTGGACTTGACACAGGTAGAATCAGATCTGACCAGAGTGTGATGTTTGCTGCATGTTATAGTGTGTATTTGAGCTTTATTCTTTCTTATGGGGGCTATTGCATTTGGGGAGGCATATTGTGTATCATATAGCTATATCCTGTAGGATATAGCTTTCTCATGCCTCACAGTGGGTGCTGTTTAACCTCTGAGGATCTGTGTGATTATTGCCATCCTAGTGGGTATGCAGAGCTGTCCTATCACGGGTTTGGAAGGATTTCATCTGACCACCAACAGGCCTGTCTGTGCTGTGGGAGGTTGTCCTACCTCTTTGTCCTGAGAAATTTGAGGCCTGGGAGTCAAGAGGTTGGGTGACACTTTAGAACCTCATGGTGGCTTCTGCTGAATAACTTCATGTGCAGAGGGCTGGGTGCACAATTAGGTGTGACTGGGCTGTATGTGGGGAGACAGCAGCTGGGTGTCACTAGTGAAAGGAAATGGTAGCTGGATGTCACCAACATTCTAGTCAGGGTCCTGGGTCCTCGGCTCTCTCAATGGGGAGAGAACAACTCACCCCAGGATTCCCTGGGGCCTAGCCTAGTGTGCAGCACTTCCTTACATGTTTGCCAGGAGACTATACTTGAGAAAACTGGCCTTTGTAGGCCTGATGTGCTGGTCCCTAGGCCTATGATCAGATGTGAGGCCTCCTGGGAGATGAAGTCTGGAGATCCCAGGAGTATGGACAGGGAATATGGCCCTGTCTTCTTAGGAGCTTGCCTGTGGAGAGTGGGGGCTGTTCTCCTGTCTTAATGCTGTTCATGCAATACAAGCAAAATCAGGCCATTCTGTTCTCTAGATGCCCAGAGCCTAGATCTGGGCCTGGGCCTGGTCTATCATTGGGTATCATGGGAGCCAATGACCCTCTCTCAGTGAGTGCCATCAAGCTGGATGGCAGTAGCTGAGCTCAAGGACCTACCAAAGTTGATGAACCATCTTTGTCCTCTCTGAGATTGCTTTGAGGAATCTGCCACCAGATGCATGTGGCAGGTTGACAGATGGCCTTGGACCCACAGAACCCTATCCCTTGATCCTGTATGGCCCAAAGGGAGCTGCCAACATGACTGGGTTGAATTGTGTGGGGGAGATGGCCTAGATACTCTTGCTAGTCTCCTAATGCCATTAGAGCCCTTGCATAGAGGCCAAAGGAAGCTTGGTGATGGAGGAGGAGCCTCGTGAAACCAAGGCAGAGCCTGGAGAAATGCAGCCATGGGCGTAGGGGGTTAAGTGCTTGTTGTACAAATCTGGTGGCCTGAGTTTGGGCCTCAGAACCTGCATAAGGAGAGAGAGGACAGACTCCATCAAGCAGTTCTCTGACATTCACTTCTGTGTCATAGCACATGTATCCGTATATACATCTTACATATGCATGATGATGATGATGATGATGATGGTGATGATGATAATGATGGTGATGATGATGGTGATGATGGTGATGGTGATGATGATGGTGATGATGGTGATGATGATAATGATGGTGATGATGATGATGATGGTGATGGTGATGATGATGGTGATGATGATGATGAATAATGGTGATGATGATGATGGTGATGATGGTGATGATGATGGTGATGGTGATGATGATGGTGATGATGATGATGGTGATGATGATGATGATGGTGATGATGATGATAATGATGGTGATGATGATGGTGATGATGGTGATGGTGGTGATGATGATGGTGATGATGTGGTGTGATGTGATGTGTGTGGTGTATGATGATGATGATAATGATGGTGATGATGATGGTGATGATGGTGATGGTGATGATGATGGTGATGGTGATGGTGATGGTGATGATGATAATAATGGTGATGATGATGATGGTGATGGTGATGATGATGATGGTGATGGTGATGATGATGGTGATGATGATGATGGTGATGATAAAAGAGATGGCCACATCTCAAGGATGCTTGAGGCCACAGGAGCTGAAGGATGCAGAGAGACTCTCTTCTGAAGTTTGAGGGGCTGGGGGAGTGCAGTATTTCTCACATGGATCTCCCTGGAGGTCCAGAGTTGTGACTTTGACACCTACAGCAGACTTCTGGTGCTCGAGGCCAGGCTTTGGGACTTTGCAGAGTGGCTGTAGGAGACTCACACAAGGCATGGTAGGGAAGCAGGCTACTTTTCAAGCCTCTGGCTTTCACTCAGTGAAAAGACAGGTGTGGGCATCTGGTGCTGAGGGCTCAGGGTTCCCTTGACAGCACACTGGTTACTGTGGGAACGCCTGATGGTGGTTTCCTGGGCGGGCAGCAAGGATGACAGGCAGCATTGTCCTGTGATCTTTGGGATACTGAGGCTGTGGGAATGGTTAGCTTTTGTGAACTCAGTGCATGAGGTAGGAGGTGAGTTCCCAGGGCTCCCTGTGGGTGCCACTAAAGGGACACTGAGCACCCCTTGTCCTCTGGATAGGAGAATAGACACATGGCTTGTCTCCAAGTAGAGGCTGCCACCTCATCTCCCACAGGAATGTCTAGGGTGGGGCTGCGAGAGTGGGTAAGAGAGCTCATGCTGCAGGGTGAGGCCCTGAGTTCAAACTCCCAGCACCCATAAACAAAACCCTACATGGCTGCTTGTGCCTATAACCCCAGCTCTGGGGATGGAGACAGGCAGATCCTGAGAGGAGTCTGGCCAGCCAGCCCAGCTGTAGTGATGGCCTCCAGTTCAGTGAAAGGACCTGGCTTGAGGCAATAAGGTAGAGAGATAGTAAAATGTCCAGAGTATTTTCTGTGTGCTGTGCCCTGGAGCCCATGACATGAGGCATGTGAGACCATCAATATGAGGGACTCTCAGAGAACAGCGTAGGCCAAAGGTGAGGCAGGAAGGTAGGCAAGGAGCCACCAGGACATCACTTACCCCAGGAACTGTGGTCCACACTTGGCTCTGTCACTCTGTGTGTGGCTTTCAGGAATTCTCTAGGTGTCTCTGGACCCCAGCCTTCTACCTGTACAGAAGAGTGGCTTTTTCACTTTACAGGGTAAATACAGCTAAAAAGATGACAACCGAGACTTGGGCTGTGTAAACTGCAGCTTTGATAAAGTTCTTATTAAACCTGAAATGTCACAGTAGGGATCAGACTCCAGTGCACATGAAAGTGAGCAACAGTGATGGAAGGCAGGCAGAGGGGAGTCAGTGCAATGCAGGTGATGTGGAACCTGCAGTATGGATAGAACCCTGGGCTATGGGGGCCTGTGCAGGTAAAGTGGGGTTCACAGCCACCTCCTCATGAGCCCTGTGCTAGGAGTGGCACATCACAGATGGAGGGGATCCAACAGCAAAGGTGGCCTGACATCCAGAGCCTTTGTAAACAGTGTATACTGTCCAGCAGCTGTGGCCCCCAGAGATGGGATACAGGAGAGCTGTGGGCAGCCACTGGACATTGGACCAGAAGATGCCACTGGAGCAGGATGGGTCACTGTAGGAGAGATGGCACATGACCACCACACCTCATTAGGTAGGATTCTGATCATCTAAGCCACACATGATGGCCAGCCACTCTGTCTAGGACAAGTCAAGCCACAGCCAAAGATGCAGGTGTCCCACACTGCTGTGAGTGGAATCATGGATGCGGGGGATTCCAGAAGACAATAGAAGACAGTGTGGGTATCCTCTGGCTAGGAAAACATGGCTTTACTTTAGACACACCCATATTCTTAAAAGGTAGGGGCACAGTTTTATCTTTGAGGGTTATTTTTCTTAGCAACTTACAAATTGGTATAAAATCCTCATAAAACTCACTGTGATGGCTAATCTTGGTTGCCAGCCTGACTGGGTCTGGAAATCAACTGAAACACAACCCTCAGGGCCTTCTCATGAAGGATTTTCTTGATCAGATTGTTTGAAGTGGAAAGACCCACATAGAAGGGTGAGGTGAAGGAAACTTTGCCTGCTGGCCATCACTCTTCAATGGCAAGTTCATCTACTGATTGCTGAACCATTCCTTTACCAATACTGGGACCAGCTACATCAGGCTTCCAGCATAGACAGAATCCCAGCAGGAATCCTTTAGACCTTCAGCATCCAGCCTTGGTGACGGGGCTACTGCCGAGTTCTCCATCACTCTGGGTTAGCTAGCCATAGTTGAGCTACCCAGACTGTATCATGCAAGCCAATATAACAGAGCCTCTTTTAAAATGTACTCATCCTATTGGTGCTGTTCCTCTAGAGAGTGCTGTCTAATGCACTTACCACTGTGAAGTGTCTAAGCCAGCGATGCTTCGCTATGCCATATAATCTTGCCACTATCTATTCTAGAACATTCTTACCTAACCATACACACACAAAATAAACAAACAAACCCATTCAACAGCGATCACTCTTTACCTCCCCCCTGCCCTGAGTAACTGCCAACCTGTTTCTGGACACTGTGTAGTAATGATTAGACAGAATGTGGCCTACTGCCCTATAGGATTTCACTTGGCATAATGTCCTCAAGGTTCATCCACACCGTAGCCTGTATCTGTGCCTTGTTCTTTTTTTCATGGTTATTTATTTATTTATTTATTTATTTATTTATTTATTTATTTATTATTTATTTATTAAGATATCACATTTTCTTATTCATGGAATATTTTCCATTGCCTGGATATGTGCAGATTCCTCCATTGACTCTATATTTTGATGATTACCGATGATGTGGCAATGAGGGGAAAGATTGCGTATAGACAAAAGCTTTTTCTGCTCATGGGTTTGGGGTGAGGAGAGAAACTGCCACTGCCATAGGTGTGGTCCACAAAGTGACAAGCTTCTCTTGGCTGGCAGACTGACCATATAGGGTAGATAGCTCCTGGCTGTGCCCTGAGGAGGGGAGCACCATTCCTGTGGCTCTCTTTGGGTACAACAGCCCTTCTTGGAAGCCCAAGGAGACTTCTCATACCAAGTAACCAGTTTCCAGCTGGACAAATGGGAGGTTTTTGTTTTTGTTTTTAACCCCACAGTGGTAGCCAGCCCTGCTCCAGATTGTGAAGTGTGTGTGTGGGGTGCTCCTGAGACCAGGATACTTCTGAGACTATTGGGAGGTATAGTGGAGACCCCAGGATTAAAGGGATCATGGAGAGAGGCTGAGTTTTGGCACCATGTGGCAGGTCAGAGTCCTTGAAGAGAGTCAAGGAAGTGGTGAAGGAACAGCATGTGGTGACCTCAGCCACTGGAGATGCCAGGACCATGGGAGGATTGCCAAGGACAGCATGGAGAACACAGAACAGGGGATGCCGGGACCATGGGAGGGTTGCCAAGGACAGCACAGAGACCCCAGAACTGGAGATGCCAGGACTATGGGAGGGTTGCCAAGGACAGCAGCAGCTGTGAAGTAGAGTTTGCCTGAGCCTGTGAGACAGGTTATGTGTACTGTGGATGGCAGAGCTGGAGAAGTGGAGCTGTCCAGGCCTGTAGAGCCCAGAAGATGGTGAGTGAATCCCAGATACAGGATGCTGAGCTATAGGATTTAATTTACATGGTTGTATTTGGTTTTGCTTTGTTCAGATTGAGACTGTGCCCTAGTTCTTCCTTCTTGGAATAAGAAAGTACTTGATTTTGATTTTTACAGGAACTCACAATTGAGAGACTTTGGACTAAAGGGACATTGAATATTTTAAAGAGACTGGACTTTTTAAAGTGTTGAAATAGAAAAAAATGTATGTGTATGATTTTGCCTGATTGGATGTCTGTTTATGAAGTATTCATGGAGGCCAGAATAGGGTGTCAGATCCCCTGAAACTGGAGTTACAGATGGTTGTGAGCTGCCGTGTGGGTGATGGGAATCAAACTCAATTCCTCTGAAAGGACAGCTAGTACTCCTAATCATTGAGCCACCTCTCCAGCCCCAAGTGTTGAAATTGTTAAATACTGTGGGAATTTAAAAGTGGTACTAAGTTTTGTATTGTGATATTAACATAAGATCTTGGGAATAAACAAAAAGGAAAGATTACTGTAAATGGACATTTCCTGTCCTGACCACCTGTACCAAATACATGGCAGCCACTTCCAAAATTACCACACAGAGGCTTATATTAATTATAAATGCTTGGCCAATAGCTCAGGCTTATTACTAACTAGCTCTTACATTTTAAGTCAACCCAAGTTCTTTATTTACACTCTGACATGTGGCAGTATCTTTATTAGCATGGCACATTCATTTCCTGATCCCTCGGCATCTGGCTGGCCACTCCCGACTTTGCCTCTCTTCTTCCCAGCGTTCTCAGTTTGGCTCTCCCACCTAACCTTATTCTGTTCAGCTTTTGGCCAGTCAGCTTGTTTTTTAAGCCAATCATAGTGACAAATCTTCACGGTGTACAAAACGATTATTCCACAGCAGGTTACTATTTAATAATTATGTATTTGTGTGTCAAGCTGACAAGGGGTCAATCTCCTGGTTGCTGCTTTGTCAACTTGACATAAGCTAGAGTTACCTGGGAAGAGGAACCCTAATTGTGAAAATACTTCCATCAATTTGGCTTGCAGACAAGCCTGTGGGGGATTTTCTTGACTAATGATTGATGTGGGAGGGCCCAGCCCACTGTGGGCAGTGTCACCTGTGGGCAAGTGGGCCTTAGTTGTGTAAGAAAGCTAACTGAGCAAGCTATGGAAAACAAGCTAGTGAGCAGCATTCTTCCATAGTTTCTGTTTCAGCTCCTGCCTCCAGGTTCCTGCCTCGACCTTCCCTGATTCTCTCAGTGGCAGGCTGTAAGCTGTAAGATGAAATAAACCCTTTTCTCCCCAAGTCGCTTTGGGGCATGGTCTTTATTACAGCAGATTAAGACAGGTGGGGTGCTGAGCAGGGGGTCTGTACTGCACTTAGGCCACCCACAGAATTCACAGCCTCTCAAAGAGAAGATTCAGACTTGAGCCCCTGTTCCTGAAGGCTTGGCAAGAGGTGGGCCGAGTTGGCACAGGCTGGTCCTGTGAGGCATTGCCTCTCCTCCATGTCATTAGTGGGTATGCTACTGCTTTTAACTTGGCCTCCTCTGTGTGGGCCTTCTCAGTCAGGTGTCGGCCCTGCCTTCCTCTGCTTCAGGTGCTGAGTGGGATAGATGGCTTAGTTCTTTCTTCCTCTTAGCCAGCAGCTGCTAAGCTGCACACTGAGCACGCTGCAGGCTGAGGCAAGCAGGTCCTGAGCTTCTGACTGTATAGCAAGAGCTTCCCCCATGGGGACAAAGAGCAAGATGGACTTGGGAGCTTTGCAGGCTGGGTCCCTGTGACAAGAGGGAGGTACTGGCATGGAAGGGTGGCAGGGTAAAGCTGCCTCAGACTGGGGAGTTACAGAATCTCAGAACATTTCTCCATCTTGCCCTGCTCCTCCTTGTGAGATCAGGTATTTTGCTCCTTTTGAGATCAGGTGCAGAGTGGGGAATGATGCAGTGACCCTAGGGACAAGTGTGCAGATCCGGCCACACTAGCTCTTTTTGCTGTTTCTAGTCTGGGCAGAAGGGAAGCTCCCTCTCATCCCCCAGGTACTGAGTTCTGTGCACCACTAGGAAGTGAAAAGAACATAGAATGGGCCTCCCACAAAGACACATGGTCCCCCCCCCCCTATAATTATTTTGTCAGCACATAGTGGCTAAAGTAGTGCCCAGTCAGGAACTGTACATCAGTTTTGAGGTTTGACTTTTTTTTTTTTTTTTTTGGTGTGGGGGACAGACTAATAGATTGCAGTCTAGACTAGTAGATTCCAGTCTGATTCTCCCTTGGGTGCCGGACTGGGGAGTGAGCCTCAGTTCACAGTCAGCATTGTGGTTGTGGTGGGAAGAGCTGGTACCGCCCTGTGTGCTCTACTGTTCCCTGGGGAGTGAATTGGTCCAAAGGAGTAAACTTGTTATAGTTTGGATGTGAGACATCCCTCACAGGCTCATGTGTTTAAACACTTGGTTCCCAGCAGGTGGCGCTGTTTGGGGGAGGTTGTGGAACCTTTAGGAGGTGGAGCCTGGATGGAGGAAGTAGGTGTCTGAGGGGGCAGGCCCTGAAAGGGTTATAACCAGACCTTACTTTTACCCCACAGGAGGGCTACCATACCCACCCAGCATTTGCATGGGTTCTGGGGATTTGAACCCCAATGTTTACATTTGCAAGGCAAGTGCTTCAACTAAGAGTCTTTCCCCCAGCCCAGTTTTCAGTTTCCTTTCCTTTTTCCTTTGATTTTCAAGACAGGGTTTCTCTTGTAGTTTTGGTGCCTGTCCTGGATCTCACTCTGTAGATCAGGCTGTCCTCGAACTCAGAGAGATCCTCCTGGCCCTGCCTCCCCAGTGCTGGGATTAAAGTCGCGTGCCACCACTGCTGGGCTCAGTTTTCTTAACATGGTCTTTGAGTGCAAACTCCTTTATCTACATCAGTCCTTCAGGTACATATTGGTCTGGAATAAAAAGGCTTGCTGGTTAGCATTTAATGCCAAATGTGAGCAGGTGTGGTGCATAAAACAAAATCACCTTCTGGGCAGTTCTGAAGTTGGCTTCACACCTAACCTTACACCTGAGCCTTCACAGCAGCACAGAAAACATCCCCTGAAGGAAGTGGCCCCACACAGTGTGACTATCCATCTCAGCAGCTAGAGTCAACCCTTGGCTAGTATGGGCAGCCACTCCTCTGGAACTCAGAATTTGTCTACCCTCAAGATCTTCACTCCATTCTGCCCATCTGCCTGGGGTCTGTGTCGGGCCTGCCGACAGTCAGCTGGGTAGCTGGGTAGAGGCGTGCGGATTGAAGAGACAATGAAGAAGACAGAAAAGCATTGAGAGGTCTGCCAGTCAATGCCGGACAGCCCTGAGTTTATTTCACAGCCAGCTTATATAGAGTTTTGAAGGACAGAGGTAGAACAATGCACAGCACGGGCATTCAACCACTATCTATCCTGCCTTGCACCAAGGAACAGGCAGTTTCGTTTTCTATCTCAATGTATCTCTGGAAGGCATCAGAAGCTTGCATCTAGCTAGATAGTATGTTCCCTCTTATGGGCTAATCAGAACTTTCTCACAGCCCTTCAAGGAGATTCT
Source organism: Onychomys torridus (assembly GCF_903995425.1). Taxonomy (NCBI): domain Eukaryota; kingdom Metazoa; phylum Chordata; class Mammalia; order Rodentia; family Cricetidae; genus Onychomys; species Onychomys torridus. The sequence goes on from NC_050443.1 coordinate 121,696,258, forward strand.
GTGGGCTAATCAGAACTTTCTCACAGCCCTTCAAGGAGACTCTGTGGACTAATCAGAACTTTCTCACAGCCTTGGAGCAAACAAGCTTGAACTCTCTTGACTCAGAATAGACTTCAGATTCTAACTGGGAAACTGAGTCAGTTGTGGGCTCCCACAGGTCTGTCTGTCAGAGGGGCTGACATAGTCTACATGGTAGTATGGCTTGGTAGAAAGCTTGTGTCCAGTACGTAGTACCTGAGACCCTCCTGCAGAAAACCATTCTCAGGTGTGCCCTTGGTGGCCACCACAAGTGCAAAGCTTGCCCCTCAAGTTACCTGAGTCTCTGCCTTCTCAAACAGTCCTGGGGTTTCTGGGGATACATGAGAAATTGGTAAGGCGTTGAGCCTGTCTGTATCCATGTTCCCAGTGTGGCAGGTGTGATCTTGCTCTTGGCCCAGCTATACTGGCTGATAGCCTATGAGGGCCTGAACCACGTCCCTCATAGTATGTAAGTTGGCCTTGTTTACAGATTGACTCTTTAAAGAGGTGACACAGTATGAAGAAGTCAGTAGGCTGGGTTCTAATACACAGAGACTGGATGATGGGTGGTGACTGGGACATGGACCATGTAAGGATAGTGGGATGGAGGGATGTTACCACAGAGGTATCATTCACCTGCTGTAGTGCTGAGTATCTGCTTCCTCTATGATGGACATGACCATGGGAGCAGTTGTGACCCACAGGAGACCCTTGGAGATCACACATACTAACAGTCCCTAGTGGTACAGGGCAGGCTCCTGACATCCTCACTGGAGGTATTCACCCTGGCCATATCTGCATTCCAGACTCCTGTCTCTGGAATGTGAGGTGATGTGTGTCTGTGTGTCCATGTTGCTGCACCCTTGAGAAATGTGGCCAGAGGTACCAGGCAGGGAGGACTAGGAGATGGCCTGCTGCCCTTGCTCTCTGAATTTGGGAAATGGAGACTCTTTCCAGGCTCTAGTTTCCTCACTGGATTGGGGTTGCATCTGAGGTCTCCTCTGTGTGGGTTGAAGAATCACCAGTGCTGTGTTCAGTTCCAGCCTGGACCCTGGAATGGCTCTGTTGACTGCAGATGTGTACAGGGCATGGTGGCCTCTAGCCAGTAATCTCATCCGTTTGACTTGGCATTGCTAGAGACCATGGTGAGTGGCTTGGATCAGGATTCAGATGTACAGAGGTTGGCTGCATTGAGGACACTGGGAGGAGACACCATCTGCAAGGCAAGGACCTGGGGGAGCCTTGTGGGATCCCTGCAACACACCCAACTTAGCTCTCCAGCTTTCAGGATGAGGGACAATGGATGTAAGTGACTATAAGCTATAGCTAGAGCCATGAGTGGGTTATCAGGGGTTCCCAGACTGTTCCCTAAGATTCAAGATTATCCCAGGACGTCTGTCCCTAGAGAGATGGTTCAGCAATTAAGCGCATTGACTGCTCTTGCAAAGGACCCAGGATGGGTTCCCAGAACCCACATGACTGCTCACAACCATCTATAACTCTTGTTCCAAGAGATTTGAGACCCTCTTCTGGCCTCTGTAGGGACTGTACACACATAGTACACAGATATGCAAGCAGGCACACGCTCATACACATGAAAGAAAAAATAAATCTTAAAAAGCGTTAAAGGTAGTAGCTGAGATAATACTGACCCCTCTGGGCTGTAGTTCTAGCACATTCTAAAAGTTTATGTTCCTGGGCTGAAATTGATTCAATCTTACGTTGGCGTGTGGGCAAGTGTGGTGTGGTTTATTTATTGTGGATTGACAAGTTTTTTTTCAAGCATGCCATCTGTAGGTGTTTTATAGACGTTTATTTCTATTTTAATAAATAATTGAACTGTTTTGTTATTTTGTGCAATTTGTGTGTGTGTGTGTGTGTGTGTGTGTGTGTGTGTGGTGGGTGGGTGTGTGTGTGTGCGTGTGTGAGACCTAGACTTCAGCTGTGGACCTCTTGTCCACAGCATTGTTGGCACTGGCAGGGGGGAACTTTCTGTTTTTTTCTGCTTTGTTGATTTCCATGTGTTCCCACCCTCATGAAAAGAAAAGCTATTTTAATTGTCCAGAGCATTCCACCTCCTCCACAGCTTTCTGTGGGAACCATGTCCTGGGTTCTCATCGCCCCTACCCTGTCCCTAGTGGTGCCGAATGCCAGCAGGTAGAATCTCTTAAATAAAGGAAGGCACAGACTGTGTACCTGTGGCTTGTTCTTATAAATGCCATGGTGTTGGTGAAGCCTAGTGGCACAAGTCAACCACACACCTGGAGTAAGAGGAGCCAAAGCCACTGGCCACTGCTTTCTGCATACACAACTAGAGGTGACTAATTAGTGCTTACTCTGTTATCCCCATGATGCAGTCAGGCCACAGTAGACTCTGGTAGTCAGCTCTGGAGAAAGTTCTGGGCCTGGTGGATCTCCCCACGGCAAGCTAGGGTTTGTGTGAACGTGGGCCGTCATCAAGGTGACCCCTCTGTGTGAATATGATATGTTTTGTTATTAATTAAATCTGTCTCTGACGACTTCATCCATGTGTATAATGCATTCTGGTGGTTGTTGCCCAATCCTCTCAGGCCTTGCTCCCTCCATTGCTGTTCTCTGCTGATCTCCTCCACATTCCTGCCTTTTGTTTGGTTTCTGTCCCTCTGGGTTTGGACAGGCCTCCTGTGTGCCCTTGGGACCGGATCTCTCTACTGGAGCTGGTGGACTCAGCAGCTGGTACACAAGTAAAGGCAATGGTGCACCAGCCCAGGTCATCTGGCCTCCCCGTGCTCCTAACCCACTACCCCCACTCTGTGGGTGTCTTACACACAGTGGTCTGGAAACTGGTTAGGGAAAAAGCTGGAATAATTCAGAACTTACCTTGTTTCCTACATCACCCTGCATTTGAAAAGAGGTGTTTTAAATTTATTTCAGCTTATTGGTCATATCAGGTGAGAGGCTAAACCCAGTACACTGACTCCATCTGGTGGAAGAGGGGGTCCCCCCCAACTCTTGTCCTGCCCAACATTAGGCTTCTTTGCCCTATCTCTCTTCTCTCCTCTGCCCTTTCTTCTCCTCTTCCTCTGTCCAAAAAGAAATGAATCATTCCGGTCCATTTCCAGTGTGAGATGCCCTGAGCTCAGCAGACCCACAGATAAGCAGGGACACCAGGCCCCGTCCTCCCTAGCTGGCAGCTGTCGCCCGCATGTCTGGCCTCTCAGCTCATCCTAGGGTTGAAAAGTCACAGGTTGTCTGCTATGTGACTGAGTCCATGGATCAAAAAGGAGGAATCTTGAGCCCCAGGACTTACATTAGATAAAGCTTTATGTCTTGAACAAACAGAGTGGGAATCTGGGGAGGGGACAATGCTAGACACTAGGAAGATTGTGTCTCCCTGCAGAGCTCAGCCAGGGAGGGATTCACGGGGCAAAGAAGTGCGATTAGGAATTTAAGAACTGTTTTGGGCTAACAGCAGCACACCAGCCGGTTCTGCCTTTTCTCTAAGCTGACTGCAGGGGTGGAAAATGAATGGTTCCACTTTTACTCTCCGACTCCTGGGAATTCTTAGTGGGAAGGGAAAGGTCGCTGTTTTTCTTAGCACGCACCTCTGCCCTCTGGGACATCGTGCCCTGCCTCAGTGGCTTTTAGGCCATGCCCTTGTAGCCTTTCATTTGCCTCTGTAGCCAAGCACCATGTTCATGTGCCCATCTCAGCTGTTCCTTACATTGGCCCTGCAAAGTTTGCAGAGCTGGCCCAGCGGCCCAGCTGGACCAATGGGGCCCCAGGTCTTGTTCCGGTTCCCAGGAGGTGCCATGGGAAGTTCAGAACACAGGGGCGTTCATTGTTTTGGGGGCTCCAGGGTCCCTCTAGCGCTGGTGCCCGTGTTTGTGGCCTTTTCCCAGTGGCAGGCTGACAGTGGCTTCCCAGCTTATCCAAGTGGCTGTGGTGATGGGGCTGTGGCTGCTTCTCACTCTGGGGAGATAGTGGGTGAGGTGGGAATGTACACATCATGGAGGAGAAATGAGGCAGCAGTGTCTCATGAGCTGCCACCGTGGTGGGGTTCTTGAGCTTTCGTCTCCTGGGGCCACCAAACCAGATCAGTGGCCTAAAGCTATGGACACCACTGTCCCTGTAGTTCCATAGATGAGAAGTTTGAAGAATTCAAGCAATCATGTGCAGGCCCAGGCTCTTCAAAGACTTTGGGGATGGTCCCTCCTGCCTCCTCCAGCCCCCACCCCATGACCCAGGGGATAGAGAATCCTCCTTGCTGCTGCTTCCAGCTTCAGAATGACTTGTGGTCATATCTCTCTGCCCTCCATCTTGTCACTGTCTGGCTGTCTTATTTGGCATTTACATCCAGACCACAGTTGCTCATTTGATGGAAGTTGGGGCAGGAATTCCAACAGGAACCTGGAAGCAGGAGCTGAAGCAGGAACCATAGAGGAACACTGTTTAGTGGCTTGCCTTTACTGGCTTTCTCAGCCTGCTTCCTTATGCCACCCTGGACTACCTGCCCAGGGATGGCACTGCCCACACTAGGCTGGGCCCTTCCCCATCAATCACCAATCAAGAAAATGCCCCACAGACTTACCATGTGATGGAGGTCTGTTGTCAATTGAGATTCTTTCTAGATTGTGTCAGGTTGATAAGACCCAGCACACCCTCCCGTACCTTGGTTAAGTCAGGGTCTCTTTGTTGCTTCCGGTATGTATTCCAGGATAGCTGGCCCACCAGCTTCCAAGGATTCTCTGTCTCACTAAAGGAGCACTGGGATTACAGGTGTGTGTTGCCAGGCCTGGCTTTAGGTGGGCTCTGGGGCTTTGGACTCAGTTCCTCATACTTGCGTGGCAAACACTTTACCGACAGCCACCATCTTCATTTGGAAGTGAGTTTGGCAAAGTCTGTGGGTATGAGACCTAGGATGTGGAGGTGACTGAAGCTGGCTTGTGCCTTCCGAGAGACTTTCTGCTGCTTGTACCTCCCTCACAGCTATCAGCTACAGGTGCATTTCCAGGGCCTTTATGGCAGTGTCCACAGGCTGCCTAGACAGACTTTCACCTTATGTTTAAGGACGTAGGGAGAGGATGACATGGGACTATGACAATGGCTATGTCCTTCATGAAGGGGTTGACTCCCTGCAAGTCTTTCTGTCACCTGGTCCTCAGCAGGGACCGCTAAGGGAAGAGCAGATCTCACGGAAATTCCTTGCAAGTACATATTCAGCCACACACAGAGGCTGAGGAGGCGGGAGAGCTGTCATCCACCTGCCTCCAGCAGAGGACAGAAGGCCAGTGGCTCCGTGGTGGTTAATGTTGACTATCAACTTAACAGGGTCTAGAATCACCAAGGAGACAGAGCTCTGGGTGAGACTGTGAGGCATGATCTAAACTAGGTTAACTGAGGGGTGAAGGCCCGTCCTGGATGGAGGTGGTGCCACCCCACGGGCTGCTCTTCAGACTGAATAAGAAGGAGAAATCGATCTGAGCACCAGCATTCATCTCTCTCTGCTCCCTGACTGGGGATGCCACGTGACCAGCTGCCTTATGCTCTTGTTACCATGCCTTCCCCGACATGATGGGCTATATCCCCTTGAACTATGAGCCGGAATGAGCCCTTTCTCCCTAACGTTGCTTTTGTCAGGTTGTTCTACCACAGCAGTGAGAAAGTAACACAGCTCCTGCCCGTGGGCTCACAGATGCTCCGTGAACATTGGTTAGGCTGATCCCCAGCAGTGGATGGATTGGTTTATGAAGGATATGTCATGGCTCTACTCATGAGAAAATGAAAGTGGAAGAGATGAAAGTCCCCAGCTCTTGGTTAGCCAAGCTTCTCTCTCCTGCAGGGCTTTGGAAGGTGAGTGAAAACCCACATTCCAAGGCAGGATGGCCAGGTCTCAGGTGGGGGTGAGAACCCTCAAGCAGACAAAGTGTAGGGGCATTTGAGAAGAGAGGTCTTTGGGCAGGAGTCTGCCTGTCGTTTGACCAGACTTTGTAGGGAGAAGTCAGGGCAGGCTCGGGCTCGGTTTTGACTCCCCTCTCCAGGCTGTGGGATGTAGATGTATCCGTCTTGTTAAATAAGAAACACAGAGCCAAATACAGAGTTAATAGCCAAGAGGTCAGAGCAATAGCGGAGAGCTGAAAACTTTACCCTTCACTGCTGTTGCTGTCTTTCCTCTCTGCAAGAGATCTACTTCCTGTGTCCTATCTTTTTTATAGACTTTCTCTCCTGCCTTCTCATTGGTTGTAAACCCAACCACATGACCTCCTCGTCACTGCCTGTCTGTACAGACCTCCAGGTCTTCTATGGTTGGTATTGAGATTAAAGGCGTGTGTCTCCATGCTGGCTGTGTCCTTGAACACACAGAGATCTGCCTAGCTCTGCCTCCCAAGTGCTAGGATTAAAGGCATGCAACCACCACCACCCAACTTCTGCTATGGCTTGCTCTGACCCCAAGGCAACTTTATTAACATACAAATAAAGTCACATTTCAGTACAAATAAAATATCACCATATCACTGAAGATGCTGAGTGTGGAGGCTGATGGGCAGGGTCACGTCCTAGGGCCTGATACCAAGGGCCCAGCACATGGCTGGCTGCAGCTTGAGGGTCTTAAACTTTTCCAGACATAGTCTCTGAAGAAAACTAAAACATTGGCGTTCAGATTGCAGAGGATCCTGGTTCCATTGCTGTCTGAATAACAGGAATTGACCAAACCCAGCCTGACATAAATACTGTCATCAAGCTTTGATGATGGCAGGTTGGGCAGCCACAGCCCCACCCTAAGGTACAACAGGGCTGTCCCCAGGTAGGCCTGTGTTTGGCAGTCAGAGCTCTTGGGACTGCAGGCTTTCTTCTGTCTTGGCCAGAGTTGGTGTTTGTTCCTCAGAGTGTCATCCCACTCTATGCCAGTGCTGACGCTGGCTTTTGGTGGTATTAAGAACTGCACAGAGCTGTGTGAGTTCAAACACTTGTTTAATATTTTAGGCGTTTTGGTAACACACATATTTCTGTCTTAAAATTCTGGTGGCATTTCTCTTCTCTGTCCTTTGAAGCTGATGTATGTGTTTCTCTCTCTCTCTCTCTCTCTCTCTCTCTCTCTCTCTCTCTCTCTCTCTCTGTGTGTGTGTGTGTGTGTGTGTGTGTGTGTGTGCATATGTGTATGAGTGTGGGGTCCAGAGATCTATGTTGAGTGTTTTCCTCTATCTCTCTCAACCATAGTTTTTGAGACACTGTCTCTTACTGAAGCCAGAGCTCATCATTTGTCTAGATCAGTGGTTCTCAACCTGTGGGTTACAACCCCTCTAGGAGTTGAATGCCCCTCTCACAGGGGTCACCTAAGACCATTGGCAAGCACAGATATCTACATTACAATTCATAACAGCAGCAAAATTACAGTTATGAAGTAGAAATGAAAATAATTTTATGGTTGTGGGTCACTACAGCATGAGGAACTGTATTAAAGGGTCATAGTATTAGGAAGATTGAGAACCACTGGTCTAGATCAACTGGCCAGCCAACACTAGGGATCCTCTCATCTCTACCTCTCATCTCTACTCCCACTGCCCAGTGCTGGGATCACAGGTACATGGCACCATGCTCAGTTTTTTATGTGGGTGCTGGGATCTGAACTGAGATCCTTATGTTTATGTGGCAAGCACATTACTGACTGAGCTGTCTCCCCAGCTCATAGCTCTCTATAAGTCTGTTGTATGGTGTATCTGGGACCAGAACTTGGGGACCTCATTCAGCTCTGGGCACTGTGGTTTAAAAGGCGCATCAGCTGCAGGTCCCAGAGGCAGTGACTATAGTGTGAAGATGATTGTAGAGTAGAGGTCCCATAGGTGGCCCTTCTGCTTGGGGTCTCCGCTAATGAGTCACACTGTACTGGTCTAGCACCTGGGCTTAGAGTCCAGCCCAATAAGGCTGCCTTTTCCTCTGTCATAGCCAAGGTCCCCGTCAATGTCAATGTACTTTAACCAGGCCAGATGCTGCAGAAATGCGGCTGGGGTGCTCTTGTTCCAATGAGGGTTGGTCCACGTGTTCAAACACAAGTCTGTGGGTACATTTCATACCCAAAGCATGAGTGGTGCCTTTAGTGACTCCTGGTGTTGTCACCAGGGCTGGGTGGGTGTTTCTGTGTCACTCATTACTTTTTGTATGTTAATCTCTCACCTGGCTGACATGGTGACTTTTTTTTTTGTTACTTCAGTTTATCTTTAGATTCTCTCGGGCTTTCAGTGCAGAACAGGTAATTATCTGGAAATGATGATTACTTCCATTAGCTTCAACCCTTGAGCAGGGGGTTCACTTTTCTGCCTGCTTGCATTAGCTGTGTCTCGGAGGTTCTGTTGAAGTTAGGGGACTTACTGCTCCCCAGCATTATAAGGGATTGATTATGATGGAGGTATCCCTTGTTCCTTGGTGTCCATAGAAGACTGTCTGTGGCCTGGACTTCTTATGCCTGTTGGACATAGGGACTTGCTGGACACGGTACTGAGAGCTGCAGACTGGGCAGCATTGCAGAAGAACTCACAGCCTGTGGCTCTTTATGTCATTTACTCCATCTCTTCCAGGAAGCCTTTACCTTGTAGCTCCTTCCCAACCATGAGGGCCAGCTCTGCAGAAATGGTCCGTGATGGTCCAGGTATATGATGAAGAAGGCAAGAGCAGAGTGCACTATGGCTCTGGAACTCTTGAATTCTGCTGTAAAGGAGCGAGTGTGCAAACCTGAACACTGTGAAAAGCTGGGTATCACAGGGTCTGTTTGCAGTAAGGGCCCAGGGCAAAAGCTGGGTATCACAGGGTCTGCTTGCAGTAAGGGCCCAGGGCAAAAGCTGGGTATCACAGGGTCTGTTTGCAGTAAGGGCCAGGGCAAAAGCTGACTGGAGCCTGAGGAGAAGCACAGTTTGCACTCTCCATTATGGGGGGTGGGAGGGTGGATCAACTGTCTGAGGCTGCCCCGACGCTGGCCAAGGAAGGAGGAGAGCAACCACATGGGTCACCCTATTACTGATATCAACCAGGAACGGCACTTGCTTCCAGGACAATGACAGCACCCTTTTCCCTGCCTTCTTTCCAAGTGACCTAGAATCTTTCTGAGAAGCCAACTCTCCAGACCTTTAGTGGAACAAACTAGGCCAGCGTGGTGGATCCCTTAGGCAATGGTGGTTAGTGGAAATAGTTTAATCTGGCAGCATGTGTTTTCTGACTTAGACCATAGAGTCTGACATGATGAAGATATTGCGGGCTGGAGACGTGGCTGGGGCCTGCTATGAAAGCTGAGGACTGAGTTTGTATTCCCAGGACTATAGCTGAAGTTTTCCTGTGTCCCCACTGGCCAGCAGTTGGGACAAATCTCTTCCACTTGTGTCCCCCAAGTAAACACACAGAGGCTTATATTAATTAAAACTCTTTCACCATTAGCTCAGGCTTTCCACTGACTAGCTCTTACACTTAAACTCAGCCCATTTCTGTTCATCTACATGTTGCCACATTTTCTGTGGCCTTACCTGTGTGCCATTACATGTTGTTCCCTGGATGGTATCTCCTGACTCAGCCTTCCTCTTTCCAGAATTCTCCTTGTCTGCTTATTCTGCCTATACTTCCTGCCTGGCTACTGGCCAATTAGTGGTTTATTAAACTGGTGTACAAAAGCATTATCCCACAGCACAGGACTCATGTAAAAAGCTAGGCATAGGGGTACACATATGTAGTCCCAGAACTGGAGGGGAAGACACAGAAGGATCCCTGGAGCTTGCTGGCCATTCAGTCTAGCCTAATCAATGAGCAGAGAGACCCTGCCTCAAAAAATAAAGTGGAGAGCTACTGAGGAAGATACCCAACATTGACCTCTGGCCTCCACACCAACACCCACACATGCACGGAGATATTTATCTTTGCTGTGACCAAATGCCTGACAAGAAGCATTTAATGAAGAAAGGGTTTGCACCATAGCATGGCAGGTATGTCAGCAGGAGTGGGAGGCAGCTGTCACATGCTTTTGCAGTCTGAACCTAAGGGCACAGGATGGTGCTTCCCACAGTTAGGGGTGGGCTTCCGATCTCAAAACACCTAATCTAGGAAGTCCCTTGTAGACTTGCCCAGAAGTTGGTCTCCATGGTGGTTCTATGTCCCCTGGAGCTGACATTCAAGATGGATTAACATACAGCCATAATATGGGCTTCATCAGCTGCACCCATGGTGCTCTGGTTGGATAGGTAGAGCAGGCTGCTTCTCTGGAGAATTCGAGGGGCAGTGGGTAAAGCTTTTCAAAAAAGGTCCCTGATTCCATCTGGCCCCTGTGTGGTTGATCCCTGACTTCTCTAATGAGTTCAGTCTCCAGGGGGCTAGTGCTCTTCTTGGCAAATTTGACTTCTGTTCTCCAGGTTTCCCCGGGAGTCTGCCCTCTATCCGGTACTGTGACCTTGGCCTGGGTCACAGTTAAATATCTAAACAAAGCCCTGGGGGCAGCTTGGGAAGGGAAGGTCTCTCAGCTTTAAATAAATGAATTCAAATTTCATACATTTGAATGTGCAAAAGAAGCCATACAATAAAATCGCTCACCCCGTGGCTTTGAGACTCCCTCTGGAAGGAGACCTCTCCTCTGTGCATTTTAAACTGGAAGTCGGTCTGTGAACCCCTAAGACTTACAAATTGATCCCCAAAGGCTTTGCAGCCTTTGCCCGACAGTTTTGTCAGTATCTTCCATTGCAGGTTGGCTTTTCTGCCCCTGCACGTGAATGAGCAGAAAAGTATATGCACCTGCCCATCAGGGGTTTCAGGGGACAAAGAAGGCAGTTTTAGGTTTTAGATGTTCCTGGAACACTAGTAGCAAAGTGCATCATCTTTGTGGCAATTGCTTCTCCGTGGAGGTTTTTCTTTTCTCCTTATAATAGCTGCCCAGCAGGGCTGATGCAAGAGGCACACACTGAGTGTTGACCCTACTGGCCTGGGAGCTCACAGCTCTGCGTTTACTCTGGAGTGAATGGCTCACTCAAAGCGGCTGCTCAGGGTGGTGCAAAGCCACCTCTCCTCTGCTTCGCCTTGCCTGCTTTCTGTCTCTGAGCAACCCCTTTTGTAGTCTGGTCCTGAGGGGATCCAGGGACCAAAGACAGCCCCTGGTCCCCAGAATGAAGCCAGACAAAGTGCAAGCAGCTGATTCTATTTGAGAGGGGGTACGTGATGAGGGTGTGTTTAGTGTAACCGTGCCCCGTGGGGCTAGCAGGGTGCTCACAGAGCAACTTCTGTTTCCCGCAAACCTGAAAGTGAATGTGCTCAGCTGCCCCATGCTGGGCCTCGGAGTTAACCATTAACATTTGCCCAGGCCTCTGTCAGGTGGCCAGGTGTCTGCTGTTCCCACGGAGCTGCTCATCACATTCCTCATTAGGGTCAAGACCCTCCGGGTCAGGTCTCTGGCTTTGGGATCTCAGGACCCTCCTGGAGAGAACCTGATGGTGAGGCTCAGCTGGCTCTATCTCCAGTCACCCCACTTCTGGACCCAGCCTTGGGCCTCAGGACGTGCCTGGTGGAGCCTGTTTTAGGTACCTACTTGCTTATGTGTGTTTCCTCCAAGTCAGCATGAGGGTACCTTATGGGGTGCCCTTGTGGATGAAAAGGTTCCTGGTAATGGTTTGGACTGGGGAACCCCACCTCATTATTCTCTCCGCTTTGGGCTGTTAGCTCTGTCTTAGGAGTCAGGCTATGACTTAGTCAGGAGTTAGCCTGTCATGAACATTCTCAACCACCCTCCTGCATTCTGGAAAGAAGACTTGGGGTTAAGCTCATCTCTTAGTTCTGGCTTAGGTCCAGCCCTGCAGCCCATGAGTGGTGCAGCTACATGTGACCTGAAAAATGAGCATTTAAATGACATTTGCTACTTGTCCCATTTCGACCCAAATCTGACTATAACCATTCCTACAGTCTGGGACACTGGGCTCCGTCCCTGCTTGCTGGTGGTGGCTAGAGTTGACAACTCCACTGGGGGCAGATTCAGGGTCCGTGCTCTGTCATCTCTACCTCACTGCATTCCGTCAGCTTCACCCTACTTCCTGCCTGGCATGTGTCCACTGAATGCTCACTGTATCCCATGTGATGGATAGACAGCGGCAAATCAGACACACTGGAAGTTCATGGACGTGTGAGTTCATCGGGAAGCTGAAATGACACAGTCCTCAGTGAGATTTAAAGAGAGGCAGTCAGAGGCCAGGCTGGGCCTGATGGGGGAGGTGACCAGGCTTGGGGTGGGGGAATGGAGATGGCCACAGTGTCTGCTTCAAGCTCTTGGATGCAGTTTCAGGCAACGGGAAGTGGAATGCACTAGAGAGGGACTTCCTGTGCCCCACCCGCTCAAGGGCAGGAGTTCTGGGGGACTGGAATGTCTCATCTGCTCTCCAGGCTGGGACAGAGCTGGCCTGGGCTGTTCAAGCTCCAATGGGCTCTCACATCTGACAAGGAGCCGTCTGCTGGGGCCAAGGACGAGTGCTCCCTTTCCCATGGAGTCAACGGAGCACAGGCCCTTCTCGCTCCTCAGCATCAGCTTCTGCCTCTGACCTGTTCCTGGATGCCTAGGAACCCAGCTGCAGCCAGAGCTCATCAGCCACATCTATCTATGTCAGGCCCATCTTCTTTCTCTGTCCCTGCTGAGACTGAAATGGAGGCAGCCTCAGGAGCCGGAACCACTAGGCCAAACCAACGCCTCTCAGTGCAGAAGGCTCCCTGACCTCCCCAGACATGTTATTTTTTCTCCTTTTACTTGAACACTGGCTGTTTTAGAGATAGCTCGCTTTACTTGCTCATCCTCAGAGAGGCCCCGGGTGTCTAGCCCAGCTATGACATAGGTTGTGCAGCTATGGTGGGAACCCTTGGTGGCAGTGGCTGAACAGGCTGGCTGCATGGTGAACGACTCAGCTGTGTAGCCCATGCAGGCTGGCAGAGCTGCAGCAGGGCCGCTCTGACCTCAGCCCACCCTGGTGCCGTGGCACCAGTTTGTGGGCATCTTTACCAATGTGTGGGCATCTTCACCAGTGTGTGGGCATCTTTACCAATGTGTGGGCATCTTCACTAGTGTGTGGGCATCTTCATCTCTTTCCTGCATGCTGTCAGCAGAGACCACCCTAGGTGCTACCATTCTACCAGGGGTCATTGACAGTGGTGTATGTGATGGGACCAACAATCCTATGTCCTGTTGGCCACAAGCAGCTGGGCTACCCTGTGCTGTTTATGCCCTTGTGTCAAGCCTGGAGTGTTGGGAACCCCCCACAACTCCTGGGCCCAGCTGAGCTATTATTACTTCTGCCTCTGCTGTGACTGTGGCCACCTCTACCCACGGTCACCTCTGCTGCTGTCACCACTACTGAGGCTGCTGCCCCTGCTGCTAGTACCGCTACCAAGATCTGGCAGGTGGCAGATTATGCCAAGGGATTTCTTTTCCGCCCCCTCTACCATCTCTTGACAACCCAGCACAGGGGAACCCAACATGCATGAACAGATCCCATGTTGAATGTAAGAGTGAGAGTAGATTGCACATGTGTCGAGAGGTTATGTGCGCAAGTACAGCCGTTCAACAACCCCTGAGTGAGCACCCGCACGATCCCACCTCTTTGTGGATCTGAGCCCTCTGGATCTTCAGGGAGCCCAGCTGGGAGCCTTGTGCTGTACACTGCTCCCTTATGCTCCAGCATAGGCTTCCATGAAGTTTGCCCTTTCCTGTTTTCAAACAGAGCAACAGAACCTAAGGCTAAGCTGGAGCTAGAGGGAGCTGGTGGGCCACCCTTGGCCTTTGATGTTTACACAAATTAGCAAAAGATTCCCCCGCTTTTTTTTAATGTGTAAGGAGTTTGTCTGTCTGTATGTGTGCACCATGAGCGTGCCTGGTGCCCATGGAGGCCAGAAGAGAGCGCTGGATCCCTGGAACTGGAGTTAGATTGTTATGAGCTGCCTTGTGGATCCTGGAAACTAAACAAGAACAGCAGGGCTCTTCACTGTGGAGACCTCTCTCCAACTGCTTATTGACCCTTCCACTTACTGATAAAACAGTCCCCAAGCAGCAAATCCCATACCAGGGAGCTGCCCCATGCCCCGAAGGTCTGTGTGGAATGGTGAACTCTGTCATCCTTCTGCTGTCCCAAACAGTGTGGACATGCCCCTCTCACTCTGAGGAGAAGCTGGGCTGTGTCCATGTGGTCTGTGAAGCTGCAAGTTAGAGGACAGGGTCAGCTCAAGGTTAATGAGGACCCGTGATTCCCACCCATGGCTGTCAGCCTGCATGCTTGTTAGGCCACCTGAGAACGTTGAAAGTGCAGGAGCCATAGTGAGGCAGTTAAATAAGAATTTCTGGCCTGGCGCTGGTGTGTTTGAAAAGGCTGTGCAGCCAGGATGAGAGTTGAATACCTTCCTCAGAACCGGAGGACTGGGTGGAAATCATGACACAGAGTGCATAATTATCTCACAAGTTGAGCACCCCTTAAACCCGTAAATCCAAAGCACTTTGATATCCAAACCTTCCTGAACAGAAACATGAAGACATGGATTGTAGATGAAACATGGGTGCACTTGGCAGTGGTGTACAAAATCAGTATCAGGCTAGGTACATATGACACACAAATGAATTCATGTTCAGACCTGAGTCCCATCCACGGGTGTTTCATTATGTGTGTGCCTGTGGCACACACATAATAAAAATGTCAAAAAAGGGATGGTGAATGAATAAATAAGTTAATACTAAAAGTTAGAAGCCTGTTCCTAACTGAGATGCCAGGCTAGCTGGGTCCTTTGATCATGGACCTTGGGTGCCTTTCTGGATCCTTGTGTGCTGAGAGGATTTTGGCAGGAATCATAAACATTGTTCAGCTAGTGAATACAGGAAGACTCATTTGCTCTGAGATAGTTAGACTGATGAATTTTGAGACACAATCTCACTGTATAGACCAGATTGCCTGGAACTCACAGAGATCCTTCTGCCTCTGCTTCTCAAGTGCCAGGATTAAAAGCATGCACCACCATGACCTGCCCTGCCCTGAGATTTTAATTGAGTACTGCACAGGTTGAACTCTGGAATTTTTACTTACAAACCTTCCTCACTGCTGAGGCTGTTCACAGATGGGCTGGGCAAGAGTGAAGCACCAGAGGAAATACTACCAGGTCCAGTGGGGAACATCAGCTTCTGCCTCAATAGGAAGATCCTATTGAAGAACCTCATGGGGAAGGGTGCAGTCAAGTGACCTGGGGTTTCTGATGGTCTCTGAGGACCTTGTGGGCTACTGGGCCCCGGGAAAAACTGCCACTAGTTTCTATCCTTTGGTGTCACATATCAGGGTTGCATCTCCGATGACAGGAAAAATGCCAGATATCTGGGTTTTTGTATAACATCTCTGGATTGGCAAGCATTTCTTTTCTTTTTCTTTTTAATTAAATTTGTGTGTGCTCGTGTGCATGTGCATGCGCGTATGTGTTCAGGTATATGTATGTGTGTAGAGGTGTGGTAGTTGACTTTGATTATCAACTTGATGCTATCTAAAGTCACCTGGGAAGAGAGTCTCAAACTCCGTCCCAGGTTCAAGGTTAACAGGGCCAGCAAGTTGGTGCAGGTACCCCAGGGTGCCTGATGGTGAGGGCTAGTGGCCTGCTGTGTGCAGAGGTGATGAAGGGTGGGGCTAGGTGCACCTTGTAGATTCTGCTTCAGCTACAGGGCAGCTGCAGCCCAGTGCTGTTTTGAAGTGGCCAGGTAGGCCAGGACTGGGCCTGGGGTAGCTGTAGCCTGAGGCCCTGAGGAAAGCTGACATCGTGGTGTGACCATGTGGAGACAACCATGTTTGGGAATTTTCTGAAACTCACTGTCAGCTGAGGGACTGGAGAGCGATAAAGAAGCCTGGGTACCCCTTGACTCTTCAGGTACAGTCTCAGCACACAGTGTATTATTTGAATCAGATTGTTCTGAGCCCTGTGGAGAGTGCAGAGCGGTGGCCATGTTAGATAAGAGAGCTCCTCTGGAGTACTCCGACTCAGGAACACTGTCTGGGTGCCTGTGCTGATATCCATCGTGTCCCTGTGAGTGACATTGCTTGTGTGCCAATATGTTATGAGGCCAGAAGGATACCTGGCTTTGCACATGGTGACCCTGGCACACATGGTGGGCAGAAGGTGCACCTGCTGGCGCCTGATGCTGCCTTCCCCCCTGTGCAGACAGGCAGTATGTGTGGGGAATGTGCTTTCATTCATAGACAGACATGAAGTGGCACTGTGGACAGTTGGTTTGGATTCCCATGCACTGGCATCCCTGCGGCCACCAGTATGAATAACTGACAGTGGATTTATTTACCTTGTGTCATGAAGAGCCTTGTTAACGTATCTGATGCTCACCCTCCCTCCTTTCTCCTCTTACTTTCCTGCCTTCTTCCATTAGACACTCACACATCTGCATCCTCACTTACCCCAGCCATTCATATATTCATCCATATATACAACAATCCACCTACCCACTCACCTATCTACCTATTCTTTATCATCCCTCCCCCATCCTTCCATCCTCACATCATCCATCCATCCACCCATCCTCACATCTCTCCAGCTAGCTGTCCATCCACTCATCCATTAACTCAATCATCTCATCCATATTTACCTCTCATCTATGCACACATTGACTCAGGCAGCTGTTCATGTCTCATCCATCCATCTCCCGACCCACCTGCCTACCCACATCTCTCTCCATCTGTCATCCATTGATCACCCTCCCTCCTTCCTTCTCCCTCTCCTTCTGTAGGGAGGGAAATCCCTTTACTACTATTCTCGGTTCTCTGCCTTGTGGCTCTGTGAATTCAGTGACAAAAGACAGATCCCCAGAAGAAAACACTGTTCACACAGCAGCCCACACCTACTCCTCCTGGGCTGAGCCTCTGTGAAGAGTGACTCAAAGGCTTGTTTGGAGCTCCGGCTTGGGGTAGCATCTGTGCAAAGGAACAATGAAGAGGAGAGAAGGGACTTGATCTCGGGTGACAGTCTGGGGTGGCCAGCACGGGGAGGGGAGTGCTGGATAGAGGCCACTTGGAGCAGCCTGTAATGTGGGTTCCCCTGGATGGTCTGTCTTCTAGATGATGAGTATCCAAGTTGTTTCTAGAAGTGGACCTTTGGGGAAAGAAAATGACAACACACAGCATTGACACCTGTGCTTCCAGCTTTACCAGAGTTGGACACCTGTCCTCTTAGGCTAGGCTCTTCCAGCAAGCACATAGCCCTGTGGGGTGGGCATTCCTAACTCTTCTCTCCTAAGAGGTGCCTTCTGAGATTCCAGATATCCTCACTGTTGATGCCTCCCTGCCACGATGCCCTGTGAATCTGTCCATCTGTCTGTAGGACTATCCCATGTCTTTCTACCCGCAGGAACAAGGGGCTGTGTGATTCTTTTGGAAAGTTTCGTCCCCTTTGCTTGGAGTCATGTTTGGGGTCATCCATGCAGAGATCAGGTTTCCTTTGTTCACAGATTTAGAGCCCATGGACAGAGGGTATCACAACTTGGCCAGGCAGTGCCTGAGGGATGAGGGTGACCCACTGGCCCAGGGCATCCCAGTCTACATGGCCTTCACCTTCTGGACAGAATTGGCATACAGGTGGAATTGCTGTATGGTGTGGCACCTTCCCTGCCTGTTCCTCAGAACCCCCAGTTTAAGCATTTATCCCAGAGATAGGGCAGTGTCACCTCTACAGTCACCATTACAGGGATGACTTTTCCTGGGTTCTGTTGCTACTTTGCTTTTAATTCCCTATCTTGTAGGCTGACCTCAAACTCATCATGCTGAGGTTGACTCTGAACTCATGACCCTCTTGTCGCCACCTCCTAAATGCTAGCATTAGAGCTGTGTGCTACCACACCTGGCCCGTGTTGGTCTTCCTGGTGCTCACTTAAGGCCCCGCTCTGAGTTAACTGTCTACATACAGCCTGGCTGGGGCTTTTGCACTGGAGCTGTCTCTTCATTGGCTCTAAGGAAGGTGCTCCCCCAGCTCCTGCCTCTGGGGACCCCTGATTATCCTGGCTTCAGCCTGCTCAAGACTTGGGTCTCCGTTCTGCTCTTGGACCTGGCGATGATCTTTCTGAGGCGATCCTCATCTTTTTGTGCTATTTTTACTCTATGCTGCTAGCCACTCTGTGTTTGAAGTAGGGGGTTATTACAGTGTAGCTTGCCGCCTCCTGACCCGGTGCCTGCGTTCTTTCCCGTCCTGCTGCCACTCTGGCCTCAAAGAAAAGCCAGAGGTAGCTGTTCCTCCAATGTGGGCAGCTTCCAACTGCCACTGCGGCCACCTGGTAAATCCCCATAGCCGTGGCGGCTGCTGCAGCCTGCGGGGACTCCTTCAGAGAAGCTTCAGCACAGTGTGAGGGACCTCCCTGGTTCTGGTCCTGACTGATGCCCAGGCCCAAGGGAGGAGGAGGGATGTGCCCACCTAAAGGGTTCTTTCCACCTTTAGGGATCTGACATACAAGCATGTGGGTGCCGTGGACTGGCGGTCACATCGGCAGACTCACGAACTAGTCTCCATGGGCCCCTGGGTTCTCTCTGATATTCATTTTTATTCATTCTCCTTTCTCTTTCCTTCACAGAGATCCAGGCACCATGCCACGCAGCCCCACATCCAGTGAGGACGAGATGGCCCAGAGCTTCTCCGACTATTCCATGGGCTCAGAGTCAGACAGCTCCAAAGAAGAGACCATCTATGACACAATCCGGGCCACCACGGAGAAGCCAGGCGGTGTGAAGATGGAGGAGATCCAGGGCAACACCCTTGTGATTCGAGTCCTCATCCAGGATCTGCAGCAGACGGTGAGCCCCCCGAGTGCACCAGCGTGCACTTCCATGCTCTGTTTGGATCTGTGTCTAGCCAGCATCGACTGTGGCTTCAACTATGACTGTGGGAGGCTCTGGCCCACCCTGGGCCTGCAGGCTAGTGTTCCAGACCTGCGCTCCTGTGTAGTCTAAGATGTTTCCTGCCCCTCTCTTTCCTTCCTGCTGCAGCCTACAATATTCATTGAACACTCTCCATTCATTCTCCATTGCTATAATGAAACCTTGTTGCAGGGAAATTTATAAAGAAAAGAAGTTTATTTGGGCTCATAGGTTCTAGAGGGTCAAGGCTATCTTTGGTGGTGGCTTCCTGCTTTGCAGAGTCCCAAGGTAAGCCAGGATGCCATAGGTAAAAAGTGGGGGGTTGTGTGTACGCTTCTGTCTGATGTTTCTCCCTCTTCTGTAACTACCAGGATTTGACAGTTGGATCCCCCTGACTTGACTTCACCTAATTCTAATCATTCCCCAAAAGTCCTACCTCCAAACATCATCATCGGATTTAGTTCCCATACTTTTCATACTTCGAGATAGAGATTAGATTTGAAGCCTAGAACCCTAAGGGGATACTCAAGCCACATCCAGGCTATAGTAAGCACCTCTTGCTGGGTCAAGCCTCCAAGGCCCAGGCCTCAGAGCAAATGGCCCACAGAAGCCCTTCCTAGTCTTATAGGTGAAGTTCAGTGGTGAGCACATCAGCCAGCAGTGTTGGGGATGCCTCGGCTGAGAGGTAGCCAGCTGCCTCCTTTCCGTTGCTCATAGCTCATGTAAATAGCCCATACCCTCCCATTCCTGGAGGTAGGGAGCCTGGTCTGAGTGTACCTCACTTCCCTACACTGCTCTGGTCACTACCTGCTTGTCCCTCAGTCCTGGACCCAGCATCATTCTGGGGTGTCCCCAAAGTCCTTGGGCCACAGCTTTCCTATGCTGATCACCCTGCTCTGTCCCTGGGGATGGGCTTGCTCTCCCTGGATGTTTCCTTCTGCTGCTTGGGTTGGGGAGCAGAGGCAAGCTAGATGTGATAGATGGCCATGGATGCCGTGTTTAGATGGGACTTCCCGGGAGGTTCCTGGGCCTGGTGTTTTGCTATTTTTCTCTGTCTTTCTTCTTCCTTGTTCTTCAACTCCTTGGGGCTTTTCTGTTGAAGCTGGAAGCTCACAGCAGAGATAAGCTTCAGCCCTCCTGAGGGGCAGGAGGGATGTGAATTGCTGGTGCTTTGCTGGTCTGGGCTATCAGGCTCTGGCTCTGCCTGGGGCAGGACACAGGGTCATGCAAGGGCCTTTTGAGAATCTGCTCCATGTCTGGGTGTCTGTGACAAGAGGAAATGCCATTTAATTACAAACCAGGAGAAGTGGTGAGGAGGTGCTCTGGGATGACAGAGTGGAGGAACTGAAGTGGGGTAGTGGGGTGACAGAGTGGGAGGTGGCTGCAGCAATGGGGTGATGGGATGGTGGAGGCAGGGGATTGAGTGGTAGGGTAATGGGGTGAATCTAATGGAGATAAGTTGTTGGGGGTGGGATAGAGGGGTAATGGGGGTGGGGTGGGGCAGTAGAGTGGGGGTTGAGGGAGATAGGGGGTAGGGTAGTGGATGGCAGGGTAAAGCAGGTAAGGTGGGGTGGCATCTCTCTAAGCTGTCATTACCCAGCTCTTGAAGACAGGCTGTGGGGAGGGCTGCGTGGGTGTGGATCACACACACACACTATTCATTAATGAACATCTCTGACATTATTCATTTGAATTTAAATGGAGGAAAAGCCAGTGAGGAAACAATGAGCATTCATCTTTTTTGTTGTTGTTCCAAGAAAGATGGCGTCCAAGGACATCTAGAGGAAAGCATTATTAAACCCACGAAGAGAGATAGATTTTCTGTTTCCATTAGATTCCCCCTCTGGATGTGCTTTTCCTGGGCCATTTCTGGAAGAATGAAGCTGATTGCTAAACTGAACTTACCCTCCAACTCCCAGGCTCTTGGAACAGTGCCCCTTCCTCCTCTCTATCAGGGAGAGGAGATGGGAGGTTCTCATCCATGTGGACACTTGGGAATTCAAGCTTCTTTACTTGGTAGCCAGGCCTTTCCCAGGGTCTGGAGCCCTCCACAGCCTCCTCTGTCTTGAAGGTGAGGGATGGAGAAGGTGAACAGGCAAGTGTTTCACTTCCCTGTGTTCCTCAGCTTCCTTAGAGGGTCACTTAATTGCAGACTGGGCCTTGGAGGGTTTGGTGAGCAGTAACTGACTATTCGTATTTCCTTCCCTCCCTCCACCCCAACCCTGCGCCTCGGCTGTTTTCCTCTCTTCTGGTAAGGGCTCTGCTTACAGACCTTGCATGTCTTACTTAACACTCAGCACAGCCCACACCTAAGTACCCCAGAGTCACCCTGATTCTGTTCCCACCTCAATGCTAGGAAAGGTCAGAGGACTTTGCGGCAGCCTTCTCTTTGTCAGGTTCCTGTTTTATGTACGGTGCATTGGGCAGAGTTCGTTGCTGAAGGCAGAGCCTCCTTGTGAATGGGAACATCCTCCTTGGCTTCCATGTGTGGTCTGTCTGCTCTGTGAAGACACCATAGTTCATGGTGTTGAGGTTGAGGCATGGATGCTGAGCTCAGGGCCAGTGGCACTGGAACCCAAACCCATGGGACACTCTTCCTAAGCTCAGCCTTTCTGAGGTCAGTGCCATCATGCACCTTAGCATTCTGCTGGAAAACCTATTTATCAACAAATTAATTAATTTTACATGCTTGCATGGTGTGTGTGTGTGTGTGTGTGTGTGTGTGTGTGTGTGTGTGTACACGTGTGTGAGCCTGTGTGCACACATAATTTCTATGTGGATGTCAGAGGGCAACTTGCAAGAGTTGGTTCTCTCCTATCACGTGGGGGGCTCAGGGGCCAAACCCAGGTTGTCAGGCTTGGTGTCAAGTGCCTTTACCCACTGGGCCATCTCACTGGGTCTATTTTCAGTGGGATGTGGAGGTGTGGGGAGGGGTGTGTGTGCATTTGCTTGTCCTTCCTTGCAAGGCAGTTTCCTGGCGCTCTGTGCCATAGCCTGTGTTACCAACCTCATTCCTGTCTACGTCAGGGGAACCAGCTAGCCTCACTCTGGAACTTTCTTCTCCATGTCTGCATCTCAGCCTCTCTCTGTTGAATTTTCCGGTGTCTCTGTGTCATGCATTTGTCTGGATGGGTCTGTCCCCGGGACTCTCTGATCTGGAGTCGCTCTGACTGGCTGGCTCTCATCAGTTTTTACCGCTCCACACTGCTTCTGACAAGTATTCTCCAGAGCTGTTGTTTGGCACATGTTCTGATGTCTGATTATTTCCCTCCTGAGTATAATGTTTCTTAAGACAGTCGTTCCTCTATGGGGTGAGTTTTCACTCAGCAAGAAGGTG